>NW_027499686.1:0-87811 GCF_021521415.1 Bidens hawaiensis | reverse complement strand
GAAAGGATGTTACGAATGTGGGCAGGAAGGTCATTTCAGAAAAGATTGCCCCAAGCTGAAACAGAATGACAACAATGGGGGTAATGGAAGTGGCAGTAATGGTGGAAGCAATGGTAAGGGAAGAGCGTTTGTAATTGGGTCGGGTCAAGCCCGCAATGATTCGCACGTGGTGACTGGTAAGTTCCCTGTAAACGATTGTTTTGCTTCTGTATTGTTTGACACTGGAGCTGATAGGAGTTTTGTGTCGAAAGCCTTTAGTCAACTCTTAGACTTAACTCCAACTCCGTTAGATGCTAAGTTTCCTGTTGAATTAGCTGACGGTAAGACTATAGTAACGACTCATGTACTTGCGGGATGTAAGTTAAAACTGTCAGATCATGTCTTTGATATCGACCTTATTCCTTTTACGCTTAGTAGTTTCGATGTCGTTGTCGGCATGGACTAGTTATCCGAGAACCGAGCGGAGATTATATGCCACGATAAGATAGTACACATTACCACCCCTTCCGGCGAGATCATTTCGGTCCGAGGTGAGAGAAGCGGCATGACCACCAGCGTCATTACCCTTATGAAGGCGCAGAAGTATCTACGAAAGGGTCATCCGGCGATTTTGGCGAAGATTGTTGAGAAACCCGCAGAGGAGAAACGAATTGAAGATATTCCGGTTGTGCGAGATTTTCCGGAAGTTTTCCCGGAGGATTTGCCCGGACTCCCTCCTATTCGTCAAGTCGAATTCCAAATCGAGTTGACACCCGGTGCAGCACCCATAGCACGAGCCCCGTATCGGCTCGCACCGGCGGAACTTCAGGAGTTGTCCACTCAGTTGCAAGATTTGTTGGATAAGGGTTTTATCCGACCTAGCTCATCGCCATGGGGAGCCCCTGTCTTGTTTGTCCGAAAGAAAGACGGGACTTTCCGCATGTGTATCGACTACCGGGAGTTGAACAAGGTGACGGTCAAGAACCGTTATCCTTTACCCCGAATTGACGATTTGTTTGACCAGCTTCAAGGATCGAGTTACTACTCGAAGATCGATCTGCGATCCGGTTACCACCAACTGAGAGTGCGCGAGGAAGATATTTCAAAGACGGCTTTCAGAGCACGGTATGGTCACTACGAGTTTTCGGTTATGCCTTTTGGCCTAACCAATGCACCAGCTGTATTTATGGATCTCATGAATCGAGTATGCAAGGCGTACCTCTATAAGTTTGTGATTGTATTCATCGATGATATTCTCGTCTACTCCAAGAACGAAGCTGACCATGAAGAGCACCTAAGGGTAATTCTGGAATTATTGAAGAAGGAACAACTGTATGCTAAACTCTCGAAATGTGAATTTTGGCTTCGCGAGGTTCACTTTTTAGGGCATGTGATCAACGAGAATGGTATCCATGTCGATCCCGGTAAGGTAGAGGCCATCAAAAACTGGGAAGCACCTAAGACTCCGACAGAGGTGCGACAATTCCTAGGACTGGCCGGCTACTACCGGCGTTTCATCGAGGGATTTTCAAAGATTGCTCAACCCCTCACCGCTTTGACTCACAAAGGCACTAAGTACAATTGGGGTGACGCGCAATAATCCGCCTTTCAACTATTGAAAACCAAACTCTGCAGCGCCCCTATTTTAGCCCTCCCCGAGGGAACGGAAAATTTTGAGGTACACTATGACGCATCTATACAAGGTCTCGGTTGTGTGCTGATGCAACTCGAGAAGGTTATAGCCTACGCCTCTCGACAACTACGGGTTCACGAGAAGAACTACATGACCCATGATTTGGAACTCGGAGCTGTGGTGTTTGCTCTTAAGATATGGAGGTATTACTTGTACGGTACCAAGTTTACCATTTACACCGACCACAAGAGTCTCCAACATATCTACGATCAGAAGGAGCTGAACATGCGACAGCGTCGTTGGGTCGAGCTACTTAAAGATTATGATTGTGCCATCAAGTATCACCCTGGCAAGGCCAATGTAGTGGCCGACGCCCTCAGCAGAAAAGAAACAGATAAACCCAGACGAGTGCGAGCATTGCAACTCACGATTCATGCCAGCTTACCCGATCAGATTCGCGATGCGCAATTTGAAGCTTTGAAAGATGATAATCTCCCATCAGAACTCATGCGGGGCATGAACAAGCAACTTGAAACCAGATCGGACGGGGTCCGATATTTTGAGAACCGGATTTGGGTTCCACGCTGCGGAGAGTTGAGAACTCTAGTTATGGACGAAGCTCACAAGTCCCGATATTCTATCCACCCTGGCTCAGATAAAATGTACCATGATTTAAAGGCACTTTACTGGTGGCCGAACATGAAAGCCGACATTGCCACCTACGTGAGCAAATGCTTGACTTGTGCCAGAGTCAAGATAGAATACCAGAAACCATCTGGTCTACTACAACAACCGGAACTCCCAATGTGGAAATGAAAACACATCTCAATGGATTTTATCACGGGTTTACCTAAGACACCGACGGGATGCGATACCATATGGGTGATCGTTGATCGGTTGACTAAGTCGGCACACTTCCTAGCGATTAAAGAAATGGACAAAATGGAAAGACTGACTCGTGTATACATGACGGAAGTAGTGTCTAGACACGGAGTGCCTGTCTCAATCATTTCTGATCGAGATTCTCGTTTCACTTCGCACTTTTGGAAGTCGCTGCAAAGCGCACTAGGCACCCGTCTCGATATGAGCACAGTGTACTATCCTCAGACGGATGGGCAAAGTGAACGGACTATTCAGAACCTGGAGGATATGTTGCGTGCCTGCGTATTGGATTTCGGAAAAAGTTGAGAACCCCACTTACCCTTGGTAGAGTTTTCGTATAATAACAGCTACCACGCAAGTATTAAGGAAGCGCCGTTTGAAGCGCTGTACGGACGGAAGTGTCGATCACCACTCTGCTGGGCAGAGGTGGGCGACAGCCAAATCACTGGTCCGGAACTGGTACTCGAAACTTCAGAAAAGATTGTTCAAATCCGAAATCGCATGGCAGCAGCACGAGATCGCCAAAAGAGTTACGCCGACAAGCGCCGAAAACCCCTCGAATTTCAAGTGAACGATCGAGTGTTACTCAAAGTCTCACCTTGGAAAGGTGTGGTTCGCTTTGGTAAGCGAAACAAACTCAACCCACGATATGTTGGTCCGTACCGGATAACTGAGCGCATTGGTCCGGTGGCGTACCGACTGGACCTACCAACGGAACTCAGTGGCGTACACAATGTATTCCACGTGTCCAATTTGAAGAAAATGCATGTCTGATGAAACCCAAGTAGTCCCTTTGGAGGAACTGCAAGTTGATGAACAGCTACGCTTCATTGAAAAACCAGTCGAAGTTTTGGATTGGGAAACCAAAACACTCAAGCACAGCAAGATTCCAATCGTTAGGGTTTGATGGAACTCGAGACGTAGACCGGAGTTCACGTGGGAACGCGAGGATCAAATGATGAAAAAGTATCCTCACCTTTTTGAATGGCTAACCAAACACAGAAAACCGCGAAACCCGGCAAACCGTCAGACATCACCGGAGGTATGAATTAAATTTCGGGACAAAATTTCTTTCTACTAGGGGATGATATGACAAACTGAAAATTTTTCTTACTTTTTCAGACACTCATCACGACTTGACTCAAATTTCCGGGACGAAAATTCTTTAACATGGGAATGATGTGACAATCATCAATTTCAGGTTAACTCCGTTAACTCAACTCCGTCAATTCAAACTTAAGATCACTAAATCTATAACGCACACTTCATTACATTTAAACTAGGGTTTCAATGACGCTTAACACTTACTACATGTGTAGTCTTTCGGGAATTGCACCGAAACGCAAACGAGTTGACGCAAACGATTGATGAATAAACGAAAAACGTCAAAACAGTAATTATGTGATAATTATGTGTTAGACTTATGTATTATGTGATAACATGGTTATAAACGCTAACTCAAGATGTAAACAAGTTAGTTAAAGCTAGGAAAAGTAATACTTAGAAGTGGAGGGGCCAAAGTGTAACATAGACTATTATAAATAAACCTAATAACCAAACCCTAACTATTATTTTCTTTTCCTCAACAATCCCGATCGGTCTCTCTCTCCCTTGGCTTCACACGGCTGCCGTCACCTCTAATCACACATACAACCCTCAAATCAAGTGTTTGATTGAAGAACTAGGTGCTAGGAAGGTATAATTGATCATCCTTTACATCCTTGTTACTTGATTTTGATGTTTGTTGGGTTAATTACAAACCCTAGTGAGCCGATTTCATGTGTATGTAGGAAGTTAACATGATTGTTGTTGAATGAATGATGATTGATAACTAGTATTGATCTTGTTGCATGTTGATTGTTGTGTCTTTGATTTGAGTTCAAACACAAACCCTAATCAAGTATGTAATATGTAATTGATGTGCATGGATGGTGTTTATGGAGTTTAGAGGATCATATGAATGCATGATAGTTCATAGGTTGTTAATATGTTGAGTTTGGATACAAACAGTTTCTGGACAGAATGTGTATATGATGTTTAAGTTACTGTAACGAAGTATAAACATGAAAATTTGTTGAGATTGTTGGTACTACAGTAAACTAGGTTGAGTCTAGTTTCTATAAGGTATAAATTTGTAATTTTTGGACAAGTAGAAGTTAACTTTTATGATTTTACAAAAACGTTGTGCAAAGCTGAGCTGTTAGACCTGCTGTTAGGTTATGTTGTAAATGTTATATCTCATGAACTACGAGACCAATTGGGTTGGTTCCACTTCTAGAAGTTGACTCATTGAGTTAGGAACCAAACCCAAGTGGTCTTGCATTTATTGGATTTTTTGTTTAATGGGAATTGCAAATAAAATTCTATTGTGCATGAATCTGACTGTTATGAGTTTGCTGTAATGATTTGAAGATTGTGAGAAAACTATGTGGAATAAAAACATAATTAAATATGTTCTGGAAATCTAAGACATATGTGCTTCTGTGATGATTTTTGGTAAATTAATTGAGATGCTATGATCGGTGAAATAGTACAATCTTTCTAGTAGGATTTCTGTCTCGGTGAAACTAGCTGCTGAGTTGTGTAAAAATGCATGAAACATGATACTTGCTATATAATTGTTTTGTTTTGACCAAAATACCCTTGCGGGGAATAATTGCTAATTGATTGCCATGATTTGACCAAATTTCCCTCATGGGGAATAATGGCTAGTTAATTGTTATTTGTTGACCAAAATGCCCTTACGGGGAATAATTGATAGTGATGAACTTTATGAATACATGACACGTATATGATTGCTTACACATGTAATGTGTTACAAAAACACTTGTTAAAGTCACACACGATTCACAAACGAAACACGAAACATGTTATGTGCATAGGTATTATGTGCCGGGTCTAGAGACTCGATAATATTCCGAAACTTAGAAAAATCTCTTTATTGTTTTAGAACGCTAGAGAGAGTTTTTCGGAGACGCGCATCTTGGTGATTTAATTTGGGAAATTCTTCGGAAACAGTGAGTTTCACTTTCCCCTCTTTAAACTGTTTTCAAACGCTTTTCACTTGGGGGAGATAACATACTCCACAACACATTTAAGATTTTGTTATAAATTATATATCACTTGTAAAGGCTAAGTGGCAAACGAAACATTTGAAGTCCTACACATCGAACCGGTTAATATTTTGAATAGCGAGTCACTGTTGAGTAGTACTACTGGGTTTGACAAACCCCACCCAACGCTAAACTCGACTGGAGGTCGAGCGGGTGTAATTTTGGCTAACACGTACCATGGTCTGGAGGACCTGGTGACAAGGCACTTATTAAACGAGTCAGCTTCGGTGTCGAACACTTAGTAATACTTGTTGTATAGACTAGCTACCTATCGATATATAATTTGACATAACACTATCTGGTAACGCAAAACGCTGTAACGCTGTAACGCAAAACGCTGTAACGCTGTAACGCTGTAACGCAAAACACTGAACGCAAACGCTAAACGATTTATTTTTATATAACTTGTGAACTCACCAACCTTGTGTTGACACTTTTAGTATGTTATTCTCAGGTAGCCGAGGCGGGCGCGCGGTTTAGGAACATGCATTGCTTGAAAAACTTTTAACTATGCTAACTTACTTTTAACTGTTATCATTGGTTTTAAATCGTCCTGCGTGACGTAACATTGTTTCTATGGTTTTACGCTTCCGCACTTATTTTCATCTAAACGTTTTTATGGTTTGATTATAACTGATGATTCCGATCCTGTTAGTTCACACCCTCTGACGGTAAAACTCCGTTAGTGGATTTTGAGGGTGTGACACAGACACCTCTGATATCAACCACATTGTTTATAAAGAAAACTGAATACATTAATATACTTCAAATTACATTATCTTGTATTTCATTACCGGCTAGGTGATACACACATCATACAATACGATACACAATTCTATTTGTTATAATGTATCCTAACATCCTGCACGCAAATCTTACACACATCAAGCACTTAGCACGTAAGCAATCACTTCATCTTAATTGTACCTGAAAAGCATGTGAGAAAACGGGTCAACTACGAATAGTTTGTGAGTTTCACAATTTGAGTAAACCATGATAAATCCATATCAAAATATAGTATTATCTGGGGACACTGTTAACCCAGTACTGTACTCATTCCGGGGGCAATGTTAACCCAGAAACACGATGTAATTATGCTGAGCCCACAAGTGAAACCTCTAACTATCACACACAACCCCCGTGGCATATCCCCCGCCCACGGACCTGCCCCAAACCGCTATGTCTAACATTACATAGCAAAATATATATCAACAACAAAATAGACATGTGCAACTGGCTGGGAAACATCAGCAAATCCATGCCTGACCAGTTGGGTTTGTCAGACCAATAGTACTATCCACACTCTACCGGCTTTCAGTTAATCACTCGTGTTCCGGGGCCTTAGAATGTTAGCAACTCAGACAATTACCATCTTAGTACATTTCCGTACGATTCCCGTACAATAAAATATATATAAATCCACGCAAATCCATGCGTTCAGTATGTACTTATACATTTCAGTAAAAACATGCTTCCGCCCCGAGAAAATATTTAAAAACAATTCAGAATAAGGGGCTCGTGAAACTCACCTTAGCACATGCAAGCAGGTAACAACAATCATTATCAGTTAACACATCCAATCTGTAATATGATCACTACGATCGTTATTATACAATTATTGTTTATATAATCTTTAACCGTATCAACCGGTACATCTGGGGACACTGTTAACCCAGTACTGTACCCATTCCGGGGGCAATGTTAACCCAGAAACACTTCCCCGGACTCAGATTGTGATATCGTTTAGAGTTCAACAGTCATGATTACTTTTAGTTTGTTTTCCCCGTTTTGCGTGCCTAGCACGGTTATCCGTTTTTACGTTCCAAAATTGAGTTTGGTCACACATGACCCGAAAATAGTCGTTGACTGATAATTTAATTAAAGTTGTGAAATTAGAACTCGGTTTAGACGCCCCGATTGGCCGCGGGACCCGTTTCCGTCTTTAGTGCACCGCAAACTGTTTTATCGGATAAAAATTACCTAAATCATCCGAATTATTTTTGGATGATTTATTTTTACTTGTTTAACTCAATTATATGAAAATAGTTCATTTTTATGGTTTTTATACGCCAGTCAGCTCGCTTAGGCAAACTTTACCGGTTTACGCTTTTTAAACTTTAAAAGTTTGTTTCTTGCACAAATAATTATCCGTTTAATCTCGGATCTTGAAATTTTGCACAAATCACTTTTTGACAGTGGGGAATTTTATAAAAATATTTCCAGAATTAATTTTTATATTTAAAATTTATTTATCTATTTTTAAACACCATTTAAACACTAAATATGTCGTAAATACCAAACGATCTTAGATGTCACACCCGGCCCTAAACGGCGGAAACAGCCGGGCGTGCGCGCGTGGGGATTGATAATCAAGCATGGGTCATTGCAAACATTCAAATAAATTTCCCATTTCTCATGACATGTCTAGTACAAAATACATTACATTGTTTAGAACATATAAAAACATCCAAATATGAAAAACGTTGAAGATTTCCGCGCCATATCCCCTTACACGGCGGGAACAACCACGCGTGTGGAAGGGATAGAACTGAAATCTTCCAAAAACCATTTTTATAGCTGTTCTGCGTGAAGTGCTCTACGTGTGACCCCTTGCGCTACTTAAATACCACCTGAAAGACACGTAAAAATATTTGAATCAGTATAAACTGAGTGAGTTCACAAGTTTCGGTGACTTGATAAATCGTATTGCATCATATTCTTGATAAAACCATATTGAAACATAGTTCTGATAACATCATTAAAACATATTCTTGATAAAACCGTCCCGCGGGTTTCGCACGGACATTTCTGAAAACTATGTGCTCGTCCATGCAAAGTGGCGCGGCCACTACGAGCGAATTTAACCAGTAGTACTACCCCATGACCATACTAGGCGCTCGTCTATGCAAAGAGGGGCTACCCCTACGAGCGGGTTGATCAAACTTGTAGTCCCTACTCTTAGTTTCATTGATAAAGTGATCACTTTCTCGTTCTAGCGCACTCACATTGATAACCAAGATAGACACTATGAACAGATAATCGTTTGCATTGCTTGTAAATATACCATGATAAAACATAATTTAAACACGTGTCCCTCGCCCCGAAAACAGTTTAAAAACAGTGAAAATAGGGGCTGTGAGACTCACCTGTGATTCTTGTTAAGTGATGGTTTAGAGAGATTAAACGAGATTCGGGTTTCTTGGTGTTAGCCTCGAAATTGGTAGTCTAGAATATGTTTAAATAACAAGAAATATGTGTATTAAGACCAAGTAATCGAAGAATATAAGGGCTGGTCAGAAGAGTAAATCTCAAGACTAAAGTTTCGGCTTACCTAGCGATGGAACTGGAAACGAATGCTTGGGAGATGGTTAGTGCAGAATTACAGGTTTAAGAGAGGAGTTTGGAGTGTGTTTCTTGTGGTTGTGATATTTTTATTCAAGAATTGATATTTATAGGTAAATTCAAGGGAACACAATCCCTTGATTTAGGGGATTGAGATCTTATCATTTTGGGTGTAGTGATGACTAGGTATGGGGTTTATTATTATTTATTTAGGGATGGGGGTGATGGTCCTAGGGAGTGGTTATGAAGATTCTGATTGATTTGACAGTACATGCAGGACTGTGGTTGGTGAGAGTAGGTGCGGCTGACAGTTGACATTTCGTGTTACAGTACTGTTCCTGGTACTGTTGTCAGTTTGCTGTCAAAAGGTAAAAATCTCTGAAACACGCAACTGGTTCTTTCTGGGCGGGGGTAATCCCCTTTCATCTGAAGAATAGACTAAGTGTTTTGTGCGCGTAACCTTGCGCGTATAGCCTTCTGCGTGTAGGCCATTTCTTTGAACGTTGTGGGTCCGGCGGCTCCAGTTGGTCTTCGCGCAAGCGTCCTTGTAGCGAATCCTGCGTGTATCACTGCGCAGGCGTCCTTATAAGGAATCCTGCGGGTCCATCTGGCTCTGCTGGAACCAGCGTTCTCAGAGTTTAACAGGGTGAACTTTTGGATTTAAGCGAAAAGGTGGTTGGTTTCTGTGCAGACGTTCATGCGTAAAGGGTTTAGTTTTAAGGTGTCCCGCGGAGATTCTTCCCGCAGGTGTCGCACATAACTCCTTTTTATTTTATGCGGGTAGGTGCGTAACCTTCTCGTAGTCAGGGACGTTGAGTTTCATTTGTAGATTCTCCATGAGGTCTTGGTATTTCAACATAGTGATCAGTTATGTTGAAGTCAATTCCATCTTGGAGCTTCAAACAAACTAGCTCTCAATGTTCCCGCCATGCGGGGAGGTTAGTTCCCTTTTTCCGCGCGCGCATAAATGATTTGGGTCTTAATTAGGAAATTAGGATATTGTTTGAACATAGTTTTACTTATTGATCATTGAAGAGGTATGCAACCCATTATACAGAAACGACATAAAATTGAGTTGTCATGAAAACACAACAAAAACCTGTGCGCGTGGCGCATATAATACATGCCCGCGCTGATCATAACATGGCGCGCATCGCATCCGCGCATGGCGCATATAACACATGCCCGCGCTGATCATAACATGGCGCGCATAATATTCACAATCACCTAATAATTAGGTTGATTACTTGGTTTATGGGATTGGGAAATTACCGGGTGTCACATTCTCCCCCTGTTAGGAGAATTTCGTCCCGAAATTAGGTGTCGCTGGTAGGAGCTATCCTTTGGAAGAGGTATGGGTACTTTTTGCGCATTTGGTCTTCTCTTTCCCAAGTGAATTCAGGTCCACGCTTTGAGTCCCATTGAACCTTTACTAACTTGATTCGGCTTCTTCGCAACTTTTGTTCTTTCCAATCGGTTACTGCTATAGGCTCTTCCATGAAGTGTAGTTGTTTGTCGATATGAATCTCGTCCAATGGTAAAATTAACGTTTCATCAGATAAGCACTTCTTGAGGTTGGACACATGAAACGTGTCGTGAACTCCACTAAGTTTGGCGGGTAAATGGAGTTTATAAGCAACTGGACCGATCCTTTCCAGGATCTCAATTGGTCCGATGTATCGCGGATTTAACTTTCCTCGCTTGCCGAAACGGGGGACTCCTTTCCATGGAGAAACTTTCAAAAGTACTTTATCCCCTACTTGAAATTCCAACGGTTTTCTTCTCACATCTGCATAGCTTTTCTGTCTGTCGCGCGCTGCCTTAAGGCGATCCCGTATCTGGAAAATTTTGTCCGTCGTTTCTTGGATCAATTCTGGACCAGTCATTTGCTTGTCACCCACTTCAGCCCAACACAGCGGGGACCTACACTTGCGCCCATACAAGGCTTCAAATGGCGCAGCCTTGAGGCTTGTGTGGTAACTGTTATTGTATGAAAATTCAACCAATGGGAGATGAGTATCCCAGCTACCTCCGAAATCGATTGCGCATGCGCGCAACATATCTTCTAATGTTTGAATGGTTCGCTCGCTTTGTCCATCTGTTTGGGGATGATAAGCCGTACTCATGTCAAGACGAGTACCTAAAGACCCTTGTAACGACCTCCAAAACCTTGAGGTGAACCGACTATCTCTATCAGAAATGATGGATACCGGAACTCCGTGTTTTGAAACTACTTCTCGAATATACAATCGGGCTAACTTTTTCATCTTATCGGTTTCCTTGATCGGCAGGAAGTGTGCTGACTTAGTTAGTCGGTCTACAATAACCCAAATCGTGTTGTAACCCCCAGGTGTCCTTGGCAGTTTGGTAATGAAGTCCATGGAGATTTGTTCCCACTTCCACATGGGAATTTCTGGCTGTTGAAGCAACCCCGACGGTTTCTGGTATTCAGCCTTCACCTTCGAACACGTCAGGCATTTACTGACATACGTCGCGATGTCGCCCTTAAGATTGGGCCACCAATACAGCGCTTTAACATCTTGGTACATCTTGTCTGCGCCAGGATGTACGGAATACCGCGTTTTGTGAGCTTCGTTTAACACTTGCTCGCGCAATCCTCCCTTGAGAAGGACCCATATGCGGTTAGCAAAATATCGAGTGTCGTTCTCTTTGAGCTCTAAATTCTTAATCATATCCCCAAGGGATTCGTTCTTGACAAACTCTGGTTTCAAGGCTTCTTGTTGAGCTTCTCGGATGCGGGTAGTGAGATCTGCGCGAATGGTCAATCTTAGAGCCTTAACTCGTAGCGTCTTTGCTCGCTCTTTCCTACTTAAAGCGTCTGCTACCACATTCGCCTTTCCAGGATGATACTTTATTTCACAATCATAATCATTCAATAATTCTACCCATCTTCGTTGCCTCATGTTTAAATCCTTTTGATCAAATATATGTTGAAGGCTCTTGTGATCCGTAAAAATTAAACACTTTGTACCATAAAGATAATGGCGCCAAATCTTTAGCGCGAAAACAACTGCTCCAAGTTCCAGATCATGCGTTGTATAGTTCCTTTCATTGACCTTGAGTTGACGAGAGGCATACGCTAAGACTTTGTTTCTCTGCATAAGGACACATCCGAGCCCTTGATGTGAAGCGTCGCAGTAGACGACGATGTCGTCCGTCCCCTCGGGCAGAGACAAAACTGGCGCACTACATAACTTTTGCTTTAACATTTGAAACGCTGCTTCCTGGTTTTCGCCCCAATCAAACTTCTTATCTTTCTGTGTTAGCGCGGTCAGAGGTAAAGCTATCTTGGAGAAGTTCTCAATGAAACGTCGATAGTAGCCAGCTAGTCCTAGGAATTGCCTCACCTCAGTTGGTGTTTTTGGCGCTTCCCAATTCTTGATGGCTTTGACCTTAGAAGGATCGACGTGTATTCCTTTCTCGTTTACAACGTGACCGAGAAAGTAAACCTCTATAATCCAAAACTCACATTTAGAAAACTTTGCATACAACTTTTCTTTCTTCAGCATTTCCAAAATTAATCTCAGATGTTGTTCATGCTCAGCTCTGGTTCGGGAGTAAACCAGAATATCATCTATAAACACAATCACAAACTTATCCAAGTATGGCTTGCACACACGGTTCATCAGATCCATGAATACAGCCGGCGCATTAGTTAGCCCGAAGGGCATCACTAAGAACTCATAATGGCCGTATCTAGTTCGGAAGGCTGTCTTCGGCACATCTTCCTCATGGACCTTAAGTTGGTGGTAACCTGACCGTAGATCTATCTTCGAATAATAACTGGATCCCTGCAACTGATCAAATAAGTCGTCAATCCTTGGTAAGGGGTACCGATTCTTGACTGTCAGCTTGTTCAGTTCCCTGTAGTCAATACACATTCTAAATGAACCATCCTTCTTCTTCATGAAGAGCACTGGAGCTCCCCAGGGTGAAAAGCTTGGGCGTATGAAACCCTTATCCAATAGTTCCTGCAACTGATTGGATAGCTCTTGCATCTCGGATGGAGCTAGTCGATAAGGTGCTCGAGCTACTGGTGCAGCTCCTGGAACCAAGTCGATCCGAAACTCGACTTGTCGCGGTGGCGGTAATCCGGGCAAATCTTCAGGGAAAACTTCTGGAAATTCGCGCACCACTGGTAAGTCTTCAATCTTTCGTTCTCCTTTCTTCTCTACTACGTGCGCCAGGAAGGCGTAGCATCCTTTCCTCAGGCACTTGCGCGCCTTTAGACACGAAATGAGTTTTATCGCAACTCCACTTCTTTCCCCTTGAATTACTAAGGTTTCCCCGCTCAACAGTGGGATCCGAACCTACTTCTCATGGCAAATAATTTCCGCGTGGTTCTCGACTAACCAATCCATGCCTACCACAATGTCAAAACTTCCCAAGTCTATTGGCAATAAGTTAATATTGAATCCGTGACCTCCCATGACCAATACACATTGCTCAGTCCTCTCGTTCGCGCATATCTGCCTACCATTGGCTAGTTCTATAGTATAAGGCGTGTCTAGCCTACTGGTTGCTAAGCCTGGGGAGTTTTTAAACTCAGTGGATATGAAACTTAGGTCAGCGCCAGTATCAAATAAGACAGATGCAAAATGGTCGTTAAGTAGAAACGTACCGGTTACCACATTCGGTTCTTCTTTTGCTTCGCCCGCGCTGATCACAAAGGCTCTCCCGCGAGCTTGGTTTCTCTTTTGCGGGCAATCCCGACTGAAATGTCCTGGCTTCCCGCATGCGTAGCAGTTATCGTTTACTCCAGTTTCTTTGACATGGCAATTTATCGCCTTGTGCCCTGGTCTGCTACATTTGGCCATACGATGCTTGCGCATTCACCCTCGTGGTGATACTTGCATCTGCTGCACCATGGGCGAGGCCCATTGTACCCTCTTCGTGGTGGCTCCAAGGCTTGTATCGCGTAAGCCCTTACGCTCTCCTGTCTCTTGAGTGGTGGTTGCTTGGAGTCGGACCCTCGGTGGTGAGAGTTCCATTTTCTCTTGGGGTCAGAGGTTCGCTGCTCGTTCCCACGCGAGGTCAACATGCCTGCACGGACCGTATCTCTTGTAAGAGTGATGGCCCGCGCCACTGCATCATCAAAGGTTGGAGGCGTTGCGGCATTGAGCGGAACTCTGATAACATGGGGTAACCCAAAGATATACCTCTCGATCTTTTTCTCCTCCGTGTTTGCCATATCCGGCACCATCTGGCAAAGTTCGTTGAATCGGTTGTTGTAGGCGTCGATATCAGCTCCTACCATGGCGTGGTTCCAAAATTCCTGCTGTAGACTCTGAATTTCGGCGCGAGAGCAGAACTTCTTCATCATCATATCCTTTAGTTCCTCCCAGGTCTTGTGGAGATCAACTTCTCGTCCCAATGTTTTCGTTTGAAGCTTCCACCAAGACGAGGCCGCTTCTTGAAACATGCAGGTCGCGTAAAGGACCTTTTGACTTTCACTACACCCGCTAATGGAGAGAACTGTCTCCATTTTGTCGATCCAGTTGTAGAGCCCAATGGCCCCTTCGGTGCCCTTGAATGGCCAAGGCTTACAGGCCATAAATGTCTTATAGGAGCATCCTTTGTCCAAAGCTCCTGATTCGGGTTCTGGGGTTTCGGTCTCTTGACGGCCCTGACTGGATTCCGCCTTGCTGGCCTCATGCGTTGCGATCGCCTGTGCGATTATTTCTGCGAGTTCCTCGGGTGTCATGGTAATTCCTTTGGCTCTGGTTGGAGGCATTCTCGTTTTTCTTGAAAGTGAAAATATATCAAACTTAGCGCATGTACCCTGAGCACATAATGTTTTTATCCTTAGTGTTCACTAGACATTGTGTGACCCGTGTTCCTAAGTGTGTGTGATTTTTCTTTCGAAAATATTTTCTTTGAAAAAAATATTTCATGCGATTCCCCTACGGTTATAGTCTAGGTTAAAACTTCTTTCCTAGTTCGCTATAACCAGTGCTCTGATACCAATCTGTCACACCCGGCCCTAAACGGCGGAAACAGCCGGGCGTGCGCGCGTGGGGATTGATAATCAAGCATGGGTCATTGCAAACATTCAAATAAATTTCCCATTTCTCATGACATGTCTAGTACAAAATACATTACATTGTTTAGAACATATAAAAACATCCAAATATGAAAAACGTTGAAGATTTCCGCGCCATATCCCCTTACACGGCGGGAACAACCACGCGTGTGGAAGGGATAGAACTAAAATCTTCCAAAAACCATTTTTATAGCTGTTCTGCGTGAAGTGCTCTACGTGTGACCCCTTGCGCTACTTAAATACCACCTGAAAGACACGTAAAAATATTTGAATCAGTATAAACTGAGTGAGTTCACAAGTTTCGGTGACTTGATAAATCGTATTGCATCATATTCTTGATAAAACCATATTGAAACATAGTTCTGATAACATCATTAAAACATATTCTTGATAAAACCGTCCCGCGGGTTTCGCGCGGACATTTCTGAAAACTATGTGCTCGTCCATGCAAAGTGGCGCGGCCACTACGAGCGAATTTAACCAGTAGTACTACCCCATGACCATACTAGGCGCTCGTCTATGCAAAGAGGTGCTACCCCTACGAGCGGGTTGATCAAACCTGTAGTCCCTACTCTTAGTTTCATTGATAAAGTGATCACTTTCTCGTTCTAGCGCACTCACATTGATAACCAAGATAGACACTATGAACAGATAATCGTTTGCATTGCTTGTAAATATACCATGATAAAACATAATTTAAACACGTGTCCCTCGCCCCGAAAACAGTTTAAAAACAGTGAAAATAGGGGCTGTGAGACTCACCTGTGATTCTTGTTAAGTGATGGTTTAGAGAGATTAAACGAGATTCGGGTTTCTTGGTGTTAGCCTCGAAATTGGTAGTCTAGAATATGTTTAAATAACAAGAAATATGTGTATTAAGACCAAGTAATCGAAGAATATAAGGGCTGGTCAGAAGAGTAAATCTCAAGACTAAAGTTTCGGCTTACCTAGCGATGGAACTGGAAACGAATGCTTGGGAGATGGTTAGTGCAGAATTACGGGTTTAAGAGAGGAGTTTGGAGTGTGTTTCTTGTGGTTGTGATATTTTTATTCAAGAATTGATATTTATAGGTAAATTCAAGGGAACACAATCCCTTGATTTAGGGGATTGAGATCTTATCATTTTGGGTGTAGTGATGACTAGGTATGGGGTTTATTATTATTTATTTAGGGATGGTGGTGATGGTCCTAGGGAGTGGTTATGAAGATTCTGATTGATTTGACAGTACATGCAGGACTGTGGTTGGTGAGAGTAGGTGCGGCTGACAGTTGACATTTCGTGTTACAGTACTGTTCCTGGTACTGTTGTCAGTGTGCTGTCAAAAGGTAAAAATCTCTGAAACACGCAACTGGTTCTTTCTGGGCGGGGGTAATCCCCTTTCATCTGAAGAATAGACTAAGTGTTTTGTGCGCGTAACCTTGCGCGTATAGCCTTCTGCGTGTAGGCCATTTCTTTGAACGTTGTGGGTCCGGCGGCTCCAGTTGGTCTTCGCGCAAGCATCCTTGTAGCGAATCCTGCGCGTATCACTGAGGAATCCTGCGGGTCCATCTGGCTCTGCTGGAACCAGCGTTCTCAGAGTTTAACAGGGTGAACTTTTGGATTTAAGCGAAAAGGTGGTTGGTTTCTGTGCAGACGTTCATGCGTAAAGGGTTTAGTTTTAAGGTGTCCCGCGGAGATTCTTCCCGCAGGTGTCGCACATAACTCCTTTTTATTTGATGCGGGTAGGTGCGTAACCTTCTCGTAGTCAGGGACGTTGAGTTTCATTTGTAGATTCTCCATGAGGTCTTGGTATTTCAACATAGTGATCAGTTATGTTGAAGTCAATTCCATCTTGGAGCTTCAAACAAACTAGCTCTCAATGTTCCCGCCATGCGGGGAGGTTAGTTCCCTTTTTCCGCGCGCGCATAAATGATTTGGGTCTTAATTAGGAAATTAGGATATTGTTTGAACATAGTTTTACTTATTGATCATTGAAGAGGTATGCAACCCATTAGACAGAAACGACATAAAATTGAGTTGTCATGAAAACACAACAAAAACCTGTGCGCGTGGCGCATATAATATATGCCCGCGCTGATCATAACATGGCGCGCATCGCATCCGCGCATGGCGCATATAACACATGCCCGCGCTGATCATAACATGGCGCGCATAATATTCACAATCACCTAATAATTAGGTTGATTACTTGGTTTATGGGATTGGGAAATTACCGGGTGTCACATTAGAAAAATCCCAAATTTCTCCTGGATGTCCCCTGCCATCCACATAGTCCCCTGTAATTTTTCCAGAACCAAAATCTTCTTTTACATGCCATATTCACTAAAACCGAGCTAGAAAATCCTAGAACTCGTTTAACTGAAAAGCCTACTTAGACTTCTCCAACGGACCTCAAATTTTGTGTGTGACTTATACATGATATAAAAAGCTTATCTGCAATTTTCCAGAATTTTTCATGATATTTAACTATTTTTCACCATTTTTGGCCAAAACCGAGCATTAAATTCACCAAATATTCATCCTTTATCCAAAAATTACCAAAACTTCACAGAACTCATATTTTCATGTGTTTAACACCTCTGTAAAATTTCATGACCTAACTCTAAAGCATCAACAATCTGTCCAAATCTCCAAAACCGAACATAAACCGAATATACATTAAATTCACCAAATATTCATCCTTTATCCAAAAATTACCAAAACTTCACAGAACTCATATTTTCATGTGTTTAACACCTCTGTAAAATTTCATGACCTAACTCTAGAGCATCAACAATCTGTCCAAATCTCCAAAACCGAACATAAACCGAATATACATTTCGTTTTCCGCCACTACAAGCTACAAACTCGTCTTTCCGCCTTATCTACCACTAAATACAGAACCTACAACCAACATACCACAATATCAAGCAAGTTACACTCACGATCAAGCCATTTCTTTCATGGTTTCGGTTATGATTCAAAAACAAGGATTTAACCGTAAAAATTCATTTTTGATTCGTTTAACTCCTTTCTTGGACCAAGATCCCTTGTATAACTCGTATACATCACTTGATCATGCAAGAATCAGTTTTCATCATTGAAACCTCATTTTCTTGCAAACTAACTCAAGAAACGAAGATGAACACGTGATTAACTCGGTTTTTACCTCGTTGTTCTTGCTACAATTCTTGGTTTTTAGCTCATGATCTTGAGAGGATTGAAGAACTTGGGAGTGTTTGTGTAAAAAAAGAAATGATGGAATGGAATGAGACCCTAAGGTCCGATCGGTTTGGTTAGGGGGGTGGGGTGGGACCCACCTCTCCATTCTAGTCCACATGTTTGGATTCTCGTAATCCGGATAATGTTTTGGATAATCTGGTTCAGTTCGTTTTTCGGTTAAATGTTTAATTCGGCTTAAAACGAGGCTAAAACGGTCGTTTTTCGGCTTAAAAATGAAATTTATATAAAACCGATTTAAAAACTTTAAAAACTTAAACCATGACATTTATTAACTTAAAACATCATATCATTAATTATCGCGCATCTTTTTCGGCTTGATCGATCATCTCTTGCTCGGTTTGGTATTAAAGGTTTCGTTTAATGTACCGACGTACCATTAAATCAAAATTCTTTTTCTGTGCCGTACTTTACTTATCCCGAAGCATTAATGCTTCGTAACATCACTAAATATTATAGATATCGTCTATAATTGAACCCTCGATTCGTTCGGTTTTTAATAATTATCGATCGATTAATCGCATATTCAATGCGGTGAATTATATATTCACGTACAATCAATACAATGAACCATGTATTCTCGTATAATTACCATGGTAACTCATGTACCCGACATTAAATATGACGTAACTATCGTCTACCGGTTAGGGTATCCCTGGTTTCGTCGGAATCGTTACATTCTCCCCCCGTTAAGAAATTTCGTCCTCGAAATTTTACACGCCCACTATCCCCTTTCGAGAGAAAGGTGGGGGGGTTTTTCCTTCAGAATTCACCCTCGTGTTACTAGGTATAATCTGGTCCTCGCTGTGAATTCCACTTAATCTTAATCAATAAAGCTTGGTATGTCCAAACTGTTTAGTTTTCCCGTCTACTATCTCTACGGAATTAGTTATGATATCAAGCATGTCTTCTATGAGTACCTCCATTACCGGTACTTTCGTTGCCTCATCGTCTAGGTACTTTTCAATCCGTATACATGGCAAAACATCATGTATAATACTTAGCCCCTGGAGTACTCTAATCGATAAACTAAATGACCAATCATGGAGATAGTCTCATGAGGTCCAATATATTAAGGAGCTATTTTTGGTTTTGCCAAACCTCATATCACCTCTCTAAGGTGATGCCTTAAAAATGCCTTGTCACCTCTTTCCAGTGACAATGGTTTCCTTTGAATGTTGGCATAAATCCTTTGCCAATCACGCGCTGCTTTCAACTCATCTTAAATATTATAAATCCGATTGGTTGTTTCCCGAATCAATTCAAATCTTATGGCTTGATTGACGCCCATTTTCAATTTAACAAATTGGTGATAATTACTTCACCCATAGAAAGCTTCAAGCTCTCGATGCTTCCTTCCCCGCCTTCCAATAATGAAAGTAGGATGACCATTTCGATCTGAGATAATTGAAAATGGTACCCCACGACGAGATACCATTTCACCATCATGAATTTGAGCGAGAATTCATTGTGGTAATCGTCATGGATTGGGATGAAATGCGAGGATTGGTTAATCGATCCGCGATTACCCAATTTACCTCATGCCTTTGATATATCATGGGAATTTGCGTCCCGAAATCCATTGTAATTTATTCCCACTATCATTGGCGAATTTTCTGTCGTTGTGGCGTTCCCCAGGGTTTTCGGTGTGCAGCCCTATCTCTTGCATAACTCAAATATCCTCCAACATACGTATCCATATCTTTCTCTAAACTCAGTCATTAATAAAATCCTTTCAGATATTCGCATCATCAATAGTCTAATCCGATCCCGGATGTATGGAATATTTCGATCTATGCGCTTCGTCCATGATTAATTCACGAAGGTCATGGAGAGTCGAGATCCAAACCCGATTTCTGAAATAGAGAATTTCGTCCACGCGTTGTTCGAAATTCTTCTAATTGCCGTAAAGTCCCTCCTTTTCCAATTGTTCCTCTTTCAACGCCTCACGTTGAGCGACTCGAATCAGATCCGAAAGGTTCGACTGGACTATCATCCCCAGCGCTCGCACTCGCAATGGCTTAACCCGGTCTTTCCTACTCAAGGCATCGGCTACGACGTTAGCCTTGCCGGGGTGATAACGGCTGTCACAGTCATAATCGCTTAACAACTCGACCCATCTTCGTTGCTTCATATTCAGTTCTTTCTGATCGAATATGTGCTGCAAACTTTTATGATCGGTGAAGATGGTGCACATCGTACCGTAGAGATAATGTCTCCAGATTTTAAGTGCGAAGATAACCGCTCCCAGTTCTAAGTCATGAGTAGTGTAATTTTTCTTGTGTACTTTTAACTGTCGGGAAGCATGGGCTATAACCTTATTATTCTGCATTAACACGCATCCTAACCCTCTACGCGATGCGTCACAATACGCAACAAAACCATCGTCTCCATCGGGGAGACTTAAAATCGGCGCTCGGCACAATTTTAATGGTTTCTACCTTATTTGGGTCTATGTAAAATCCTTGTTGCTTTACAACATGACCAAGGGATTATGCCTTCTTTATTCAAAATCACATTTCGAAAACTTCGCGTACAACTCCTCTTGCTTTAACACTTCCACAATTTTCCTTAACCGTCGTTCGTGCTCTTCTTTACGTTGCGAATATATCAAAATATCATCAATGGATGCTATGACAATTTGTCAAAATAAAGTTTACAGACTCGGTTCATGAGTTCCATGAATGCTGCCGGCGCATTTGTTAGCCCGAAAGGCATAACTAAGAATTCATAATGGCCGTAGCGAGTCCGAAACGCTGTTGTTGCAACGTCCTCCTCTTGGATTTTTCATTTGGTGATAACTATACTTAAGACCAATTTTCTAAATATAAATCGCCCTTTGCAGTTGGTTAAACAGATCATTTACTTCGAAGAAGTGAATACCTATTCTTGATCGTCACTTTATTCAATTCTCCCTAATCAATACATATCCTAACACTTCCGTCCTTCATTTCCCAAATAACACTGGTGCACCCCATGGCGACCAACTAGGTCGTATGAATCCTTTATCCAACAATTCTTGTAACTGATTGGATAATTCTCGCATCTCGGACGGTGCAAGTCGGTGGGGTGCTTTAGCAACAGGACCAGCTTGAGACATTAAATCGATTCTGAATTCGACCTGTCGGGTTGGCGGTAATCCAGGAAGTTCTTCTGGGAAAACTTGTGGAAATTGGCGTACCATCGGGATATCTTCTATATGTTTTCCTTTAAATACTTTGGCAATCGCGTTTGTTAAATACACCACGTCTTCTTGTCGTAAATATTATAACATCTCAAGATGAGATTAAAGTGGTAACATAATACCGTACACTTTTCTCTGTATCTAATCGCTTCATCGTCCGAAGGAGAGCTTCTAATCATCTTCTTTTCATATTTGATTTCAGCTTCATGTTGAGTTAGCCAATCCATGTTAACTATTACGTCAAAACTTCTTAACTTTACTGGTCGTAGGTCAATAAGGAAAGGATTAATCGTTCAGAGTAATAGGACAATTCCGAACAATTTAGTTAACCATTAGGGATTTACCGTTAGCGATTCTACCGTATGGGGTTCTATAGTTTCACTAATCGGTATCTTTCCAAATGATAGGAGGTTAGCAAGAACTAACTTCTATCGACGACCGTAAAAATATCGCTGAAGCCCATTGATTTAAAACTACAACGTACTTAATACCACCTTTGGATCATGACGTGCTTTATTCGAATTACTCACAAAAGCACGGCTCCTTGCTTGATCCGAGGTTGATGCTTGTCTTGAGGTTCGTCTTCCAACGACACCTTGGTTCAACTTTGGGCAATTTCTCTTGAAACGTTCTGTACTGCCACATTCATAGCAAGTACAACTGTTTGGCATAATTTGATTTCTTTGGATGGATTGTTATTGAGGTTGTTGGGTTCGGAGTGGTTGTACACGAATGGGTTGGGGTTGCCGGTTCACATGGCTTCAATTGGTTCTACAATTAGGGCATTACGTCCATCTTTACCACACCCGTGGCCTACTATCACTCGACATTCTTCTTCCTGCCGATGACCATATTTTCCACATTTAGGGAAGGACCCTTCATGCGGTTCATGTTTTCACACCAGAACTAGTCTTGGTATAATTCTGGGTTGTAGGACATACCTACTTATTCAAAAGTCTATCTTGCACTATACCTTTATCATTTCTCTTCTTTAATACTCGATGTCTCACCTAACGTCCTTCCAGTCCGCTTCCCATAGAGTCAAATATATCAATGCTGGCTTGTGACACAACCCTTCCAAAGGTTGTATATTTTACAGGATTGACTATACTCCTTATCGATGGAGTTAGTCCCCAATATTGCGCTCACTTCGCTTAGTTTCAAGAGTAATTAGCCATGTTACCAGACATGACAATTCCTTCAAACGATTAGCGTTTTCTAAGTGATCAGCATACAACATTTCTATATTCCATAGCTCATTTTCCAATCTCTGAACTTAATTACTCGAATAAAAGTGCTCTAGCACAAGAATTTTAAATCCTGACCATATCATCTGAGCAAAAATTTTCTAACTATAATTTTGTACCATCGTGTTCCATCACGATACAACATAATCTACCAACATATCTGTAGCATATTTCACTACACAATGTTCTAGACTCTTACCAATATCCTTAACCATTTCGATCTTTTCTATCCACTCGCTAATCTATTCCTCCCTTTACCATCAGTAAACTATTAATAATCCCCTTAACACAACCGATAAACATATCCTTCATACCGGATCTAATTCATTACGACTACCATTCATGTTTAGTTTATAACTAATACTTGTAGTGATAATAGTATTCGGTGGGACATTAACACTCTTAGTAATAACACTAAGAATTGAAATATTCATAATCATGTGATTGCTCGATCTATAAGTCTGCGATCACATTTACATCAACACTAGCAGTGATCTGTGATACGACATTCGGTATCATCATCTGCTATCTTTGAGCAATCAACTGAATCATATCAATCTCCATCATTGGAGTTACTCTTTTATGTCATTCTGCCGTACTCATCCCGTACGCAGTAATCAATACTAATCTCACCGTATAACTCGTTACCAGTTCAATCATAACAGCAGGTACACATACACACCAAATATTATCATACATATTACACATACCAGTATCTAGTATATATGTCCCACAAGTATAATAACATATGGACTTAACCTGACGTCGGTTAACGTTTAAATATGTTTCATAACCCTTGTCACCAACCGACATATAGATCTTTCTCAACAAAGATTAATGTTTAATATACTTGATTTCAATATCCTTCTGCATGTCAGCATAACCGATACATGCTCACCGTGCGCACCAAACGATTACGTACCACGGAGTTATAATATCTGTGTTTATTCGTATATCCGGCATACACAGTATACCACCTACGAACGAATAACCAACTATGCTATAATGATTCCAACACCTCTTTGTGTATGGGTAATCATTCTATTCGAGTATACATGGGTATAGGCATCTAACGGATGTAAGGTTAACATAGGGAGTTGCAAGGTTCAAGGTAATCGCGCAACATGGGTTGCCTTCAAATATTATTAATTACTATTATGGGAAACTCTATCACTTGCTCAGTCAATGTCCTCAGGCGTTCTAGGTTTGCTAAAATCAGTAATTCTCGATCTGGAAGTGGTATGTCTCATATGTTTGAGAGTGAGCAATACATATATATATTTCTATATATTATTTTTATCTGCTCATTTATTATCCATTTTATTATTATTATTTTATTTTTATTTTAATGGAATAAGAATGGGTTCAGGTACAGGTCCGTCCGTACGTGAGAGTTGGCGGTACGGGTGAACATAGGGGGTTATTAGGATATACGGTACCGGTGTTGGTAGGGTAAGGGATTTATCAATTTTGGTTGGGAGTGACGGTTACTAGATATTTCTGGTTAATGTCAAACGGGAGATCTAACTTGGTACTATCATAACTATGGCCCGATAAGTCAGACTCATTATCAACCGATGCTCTAGAAATTTCAGCATCCTCGGTACTTTTATTATTTCATCCCCCGGTTCCTTATCCGGGTCCCATTTCTCAATACATGTACCCACAAGATATGTACATATATATATATACACACATTAGCACGTATAAATAATATTATATACTTTACACATATGTTGCCATTTTTACCTATTAATGTACCCAGTGACTTCCCTGAATTCCCTCGTGCAGACAAGTCTGTTATTATGTTCCGGACCATAATAACTCACTTGTCCATTCAAGTTCATCCAGATCCCGTCACTATATATTATTAGTTAATATTCAGATCCTATAATACTTGAGCTACTGGTTATATTTTAGGTATCTTTTAAAGACATCCTAATTCTTTTATAACCAATGGCTCTGATACCAACTTCTGTAACACCCCGCAACCGCAGCGGAAACGTAAACGGGATGCAACAGACACCTCTGATATCAACCACATTGTTTATAAAGAAAACTGAATACATTAATATACTTCAAATTACATTATCTTGTATTTCATTACCGTCTAGGTGATACACACATCATACAATACGATACACAATTCTATTTGTTATAATGTATCCTAACATCCTGCACGCAAATCTTACACACATCAAGCACTTAGCACGTAAGCAATCACTTCATCTTAATTGTACCTGAAAAGCATGTGAGAAAACGGGTCAACTACGAATAGTTGGTGAGTTTCACAATTTGAGTAAACCATGATAAATCCATATCAAAATATATTATTATCTGGGGACACTGTTAACCCAGTATTGTACTCATTCCGGGGGCAATGTTAACCCAGAAACACGATGTAATTATGCTGAGCCCACAAGTGAAACCTCTGACTATCACACACAACCCCCGTGGCATATCCCCCGCCCACGGACCTGCCCCAAACCGCTATGTCTAACATTACATAGCAAAATATATATCAACAAAATAGACATGTGCAACTGGCTGGGAAACATCAGCAAATCCATGCCGGACCAGTTGGGTTTGTCAGACCAATAGTACTATCCACACTCTACCGGCTTTCAGTTAATCACTCGTGTTCCGGGGCCTTAGAATGTTAGCTACTCAGACAATTACCATCTTAGTACATTTCCGTACGATTCCCGTACAATAAAATATATATAAATCCACGCAAATCCATGCGTTCAGTATGTACTTATATATTTCAGTAAAAACATGCTTCCGCCCCGAGAAAATATTTAAAAACAATTCAGAATAAGGGGCTCGTGAAACTCACCTTAGCACATGCAAGCAGGTAACAACAATCATTATCAGTTAACACATCCAATCTGTAATATGATCCCTACGATCGTTATTATACAATTATTGTTTATATAATCTTTAACCGTATCAACCGGTACATCTGGGGACACTGTTAACCCAGTACTGTACCCATTCCGGGGGCAATGTTAACCCAGAAACACTTCCCCGGACTCAGATTGTGATATCGTTTAGAGTTCAACAGTCATGATTACTTTTAGTTTGTTTTCCCCGTTTTGCGTGCCTAGCACGGTTATCCGTTTTTACGTTCCAAAATTGAGTTTGGTCACACATGACCCGAAAATAGTCGTTGACTGATAATTTAATTAAAGTTGTGAAATTAGAACTCGGTTTAGACGCCCCGATTGGCCGCGGGACCCGTTTCCGTCTTTAGTGCACCGGAAACTGTTTTATCGGATAAAAATTACCTAAATCATCCGAATTATTTTCGGATGATTTATTTTTACTTGTTTAACTCAATTATATGAAAATAGTTCATTTTTAGGGTTTTTATACACCAGTCAGCTCGCTTAGGCGAACTTTACCGGTTTACGCTTTTTAAACTTTAAAAGTTTGTTTCTTGCACAAATAATTATCCGTTTAATCTCGGATCTTGAAATTTTGCACAAATCACTTTTTGACAGTGGGGAATTTTATAAAAATATTTCCAGAATTAATTTTTATATTTAAAATTTATTTATCTATTTTTAAACACCATTTAAACACTAAATATGTCGTAAATAACAATCGATCTTAGAAAAATCCAAAATTTCTCCTGGATGTCCCATGCCATCCACATAGTCCCCTGTAATTTTTCCAGAACCAAAATCTTCTTTTACATGCCATTTTCACTAAAACCGAGCTAGAAAACCCTAGAACTCGTTTAACCGAAAAGCCTACTTAGACTTCTCCAACGGACCTCAAATTTTGTGTGTGACTTATACATGATATAAAAAGCTTATCTGCAATTTTCCAGAATTTTTCATGATATTTAACTATTTTTCATCATTTTTGGCCAAAACCGAGCATTAAATTCACCAAATATTCATCCTTTATCCAAAAATTACCAAAAACTCACAGAACTCATATTTTCATGTGTTTAACACCTCTGTAAAATTTCATGACCTAAATCTAAAGCATCAACAATCTGTCCAAATCTCCAAAACCGAACATAAACCGAATATACCTTTCGTTTTCCACCACTACAAGCTACAAACTCGTCTTTTCGCCTTATCTACCACTAAATACAGAACCTACAACCAACATACCACAATACCAAGAAAGTTACACTCACGATCAAGCCATTTATTTCATGGTTTCGGTTATGATTCAAAAACAAGGATTTAACCGTAAAAATTCGTTTTTGATTCGTTTAACTCCTTTCTTGGACCAAGATCCCTTGTATAACCCGTATACATCACTTGATCATGCAAGAATCGGTTTTCATCATTGAAACCTCATTTTCTTGCAAACTAACTCAAGAAACGAAGATGAACACGTGATTAACTCGGTTTTTACCTCGTTGTTCTTGCTACAATTCTCGGTTTTTAGCTCATGATCTTGAGAGGATTGAAGAACTTGGGAGTGTTTGTGTAAAAAAAAGAAATGAGGGAATGGAATGAGACCCTAAGGTCCGATCGGTTTGGTTAGGGGGGTGGGGTGGGACCCACCTCTCCATTCTAGTCCACATGTTTGGATTCTCGTAATCCGGATAATGTTTTGGATAATCTGGTTCAGTTCGTTTTTCGGTTAAATGTTTAATTCGGCTTAAAACGAGGCTAAAACGGTCGTTTTTCGGCTTAAAAATGAAATTTATATAAAACCGATTTAAAAACTTTAAAAACTTAAACCATGACATTTATTAACTTAAAACATCATATCATTAATTATCGCGCATCTTTTTCGGCTTGATCGATCATCTCTTGCTCGGTTTGGTATTAAAGGTTTCGTTTAATGTACCGACGTACCATTAAATCGAAATTCTTTTTCTGTGTCGTACTTTACTTATCCCGAAGCATTAATGCTTCGTAACATCACTAAATATTATAGATATCGTCTATAATTGAACCCTCGATTCGTTCGGGTTTCAATAATTATCGATCGATTAATCGCATATTCAATGCGGTGAATTATATATTCACGTACAATCAATACAATGAACCATGTATTCTCGTATAATTACTATGGTAACTCATGTACCCGACATTAAATATGACGTAACTATCGTCTACCGGTTAGGGTATCCCTGGTTTCGTCGGAATCGTTACATGAACTTGGTCGGATGAAGCCTTTCTCGAGAAGTTCGTCAAGTTGCTTCTTTAATTCCTTCATCTCGGTTGGTGCTAGACGATATGGTGCCTTGGCGATCGGAGCAGTACCAGGAATAAGATCAATCCTAAACTCTACTACATGATCGGGAGGGATTCTGGGAAGTTCGTTGGGAAAAACATCGGCAAAAATTGGAAACAATAGGAACGACTTTGATTTCTTTGGGTTTAGATTCCTTGGTGACGTAGGCCATAAATACTAAGCATCCTTGATTTAAACATTTGTTAGCCCTTATCATTGAGATTAGGCTAACTCGGCCAGCATCTTTATCCCCTTCAATTTGAATGGTTCGTTTATCAGGGGCACGGAGTTCAATAGTCTTGCTATTGCAAAGGATACGAGCATGGTTGTCGGATAACCAATCCATACCCAATACAATATCAAAACCCGCAAGAGTCATAGGTAGTAATTGAATAGGCAATACGTAACCGGCTAATAAGATTTTTCCGTTTTCTAAAGCTTCGGAGATTTTAACAATTTCGCCACTAGCGGTCTCGACGCTTAGAGTTTTATTAAGTTTGACTAAAGGTTCGTTTAATAGACTACAAAAGTTATAATCTATAAAACTTAAGTTGGCACCCGAATCAAACAAGACTCTAGCATAAGTGTTATTAACTATGAACGTACCGGTAATGGTTTCCGGCATGTCGGCCGCTTTCTTTGTGTCTAGGACGAAGACTCTTGCGTTGCCCTTCTTGGGCTCATTCTTTTGACCGCTACCACCCGCACCACCAGTTGCAGGCATTCAAAGCTAAGATGTCCCATTTCCTTGCAGTTGTAGCAGGTCATCTTCTTTTTCCAACAATCGGCCGTAGTCGATGACACGATTCACAGACTCGTGGAATAAAATTGCATTTACCCCTATGATACTTCTTACAAACTTTGCATTGCGGAATGCTAGGATTGAAGCCAGACCTTCGTTGGTTAATTCCCTTACCCTTGAAACGGGTGTCTCCTCATTTCCTTGATTCGTGTGTGGTTACAACCTTCTTGTCTTCCTCTTTGTTGCGGATCATTCCGCCCATCAAGTAACCAGCCAACTCCATCGCAGAATCGGCGGTTTGTGGCAAGTGAGACCTCACCATATCACGAATTTCTCGTGGTAGTCCCCAAATATAATGTGTCACTTTGCTGGATTCTGGAGTAACCAGCTGGGGAACCAATCGACTGTATTCGTGAAATTTCGTGTTGTACTCACGAAGGTTTGTTCCAACAACTTTGTGGTTTAAGAATTTTGTTTGGATTTGGTCCGTTTCGTGCATCGGACAGAATTTCGACAATAACAACTCTTTGAACTCGTTCCAAGTCATGTTGTACATCACCTCCCTTCATCTACTCAAGATCAATGTGTTCCACCACTCTAGCGCTTCGCCATTAAACATAAGGGCAGAATATTGAATCTTCTCCTCATCAGAACACTTTCTTGTTATCACAATCGTCTCCATCTCTTCAAGCCACCTCACGGTTGTGATGGCTCCCTTGTCACCATGGACTCCTTTGGTCCATAGTATTTGAAATCTTTGAACGAACATCCACCAATTTTGAGTTTCTTAAATTCTTGACGAACACCTCCATCGGCATTTGACTCATGAATACTTTCGTCAATATGAGATGGTTTTAGGACGAGACTTAACAGATTTTTTAGAAGGATTAACGGATCGGGAATTTTTAGATTGCCTAGATTGTGATCTAGCTTCGGATTCTTCTCCAACAGCCTTTTTAATCATTTGCTGGACTTGATTTAGATATTTATCGGGAATTGGTTCTTCTTTTTCATTTCGGGGTCTTTCCCTTTATCTTTTTGTTTATCGACTTCTTTTCGAGAAACCTCACGATTATCACTTTGTCGAGACATTTTTATCTTTTTCTTTTAAATCTGAAATTAAACAATTTCATTTCTTAATTACAAGTTTTTTTTATCTTTATTAAACACACACACACACACACATATATATATATATATATATATATATATATATTATCTTACAACAAACTTATATATCGTTCATGCGATATATAAACCCTTATCCTTATTACATCAAACATTACATATAACACACAAACTAACTTAACACATAAACTCCATTTCTTGAGATCACACCATCATCACTCAATCTTTCATGAATTTCTTCACAACCTTTGTCAACTTGATGCATTTTCGAAGAATCTCTCATATCTTCTTCTTTTTTTTCCCATCAATAGCAATCTTCTTTCTCAATTCATCCGTCTCGTGTAAGGCTCGATCAAGATGTTCCTCCTGTGACTGGGGAATGTCATTGGGATAACCGTAGCGAGGTGGTGGATCACGGTACCCCATCATAACCACGTCAAAATGATTCCTTGGATCCGGATATGGAGAAGCAGTCACATCGGATTGGTAGTTGAAGAAAGCTTCAGCGGCCTCATTCTGTTCTCGGATCTCATTCGCTTGTTCTTCAACTGATGGGATCTTGCCTGAGTACGGTGAGAAGCTTGATAATGCTTTTCCCTTGAGCTCTTGAAGAAATTGCATGTAGGGATCTATGGAACCATAACCCAAGTAAGGTTTTACATCTTCTTGTTCATGCAGTTGATCATCAGATAATTCCGCATTCGGTGTCGTCTCTTCATTGGGATTCTCAGGGTATTCCTCCTCAGGTTCCTCCTCGGATTCTTCTTCCATTTATTCTTCCGGATCTTCTTCCTCTGGCTCTTCCTCTTCCCCCAATTCCTCTTCTTCAATTTGGGTAGTCTCCTTTGGCAATTCGGGCATGTGAAAGCTCTCGTACGTCATTGTCACCCTCATTTTGGGCTTGCGAGATGGTCCTTCATCATTGGGGTGGGAATCGACTGCATCCATGGTAGAAGTTCCGGTATGCCACCTTCGTTGATCTGAGTGGCATTGCATCCAGTCGGATGAGGGAGATCGTGGTTCCTCCTTGATTGATCGATTGGAGAGGAAAGCGTATGAAGGCTGAGGATTCGGTGGTAAGTGTGTTGAACCTTCGGATGGATAATAAGACGGGACTTCAGTTGGTTGATAGGTAGGAATCTCGGAAGGATGGTATATTGGGATTTCGGATGGTTGATACATGGGTAAACTTGTCGGATGGTAACTTGAGTGCCTTGGTGCTTGGTATACTTGATGTGGAGTATTGTCTAGATGGTAAATTGGACTTGGCTCTTTTTCGGGATAATAGCATGGCTTGGTTTGATTGTGTTCCTCGTTGAAGAATGCTTCATAATAATCCTTACTCATGACACCTCTTGGAAACTTGTAGTATTTTCTTACCCTTCTTATTTCATTATCATAGTACTCCATTAATTTCTCGTAAGACATCTTTGATGGGTGGTTTAGAATGTGGAGAGGGAAAGAAAGGGTTATCAGCCAATCTTATCCCTAATCAAATAAATAAGTAAAATATTTTCCTATGCTTGGATCGAAGCGTGGGTATTGTTTTATGATACCCAATTAGCTAAGATCGATGGCTCTGAAACCAACCTATCACACCCCCATCTTAGGCCTAAGCGTGTGATCGATAGTTGGTACCATATTTGTAAATAAATCAGAGTTACGGTTATTAGCGGAAGTCTTATAAAAACATAAGGATCGAATTTATAAATATTTACATTACAAAAGACAAGACGAAAGTCTCGTTTAGTTTTACTTGCTTATAAGTTTTACAAAATCACCATTTAATATTTAACAAAATTATCCGAGCCATCGGATTCTTGAGCCCTTCGTCTTCACAAGCTCTATTCTTGATTACCTGCAAAATGTTAGAAAATACGTCAGCAACGAATGCTGGTAATATGCTAACGTAAAAATATTTTCTTTACTTAATCACCCCTTGAGACCACGTAAGTCTCGGCCCACCTTGGCTTAGGAATAATCAAGTTAAAACAACATCATTATAAACTCGAGTCTCTACACTAGGTCACCTCAGCAAAACACCGCAGCGTTTCGACATAACTTAGGTACCATAAATATAAACATGGTCAGTCTCACTCGAACGTAACTTAGGTCCGGCCCATCGTGGCTAGAGGTCGTGACCAAGCGTGGTGCGATGTTCCCACCGCATTTTTTCACTTATTTAAGGATCCAGACAAACGTATACTACAGCCTGAGGGCTAAGCTTATACTTTTATTTATAATGTTTTTAGAGACACTTAGTCTCATGTAAAATTTTTCACATAATCAAGTTGACTCATTTGAAATCAAGTTTGTAAAGTGGGGCGTATTCACCTTTTCAATTTGGGATCGGCTTCAAACACCGTCCGTGGGTCTTTCCCTTGCTATCTCGCACCTATAGTACGAGTATAACTTTTGTTAGTCGGATATACAATCCGGCTTAAGACCTTTATCTTATTTACCTCGATGAACCTTTAGTTCAATACTCTTGTACTTTAAAATCTTTAGTTAAAAAGTAATATTTATAAACCTTTAGTTTATTAAAAAAAACCCTACGTTTCTTCTTCTTTAAGAAACGTATTCTTTTCTTTATTATTTAAGAATACCCTTTATTACTTAAATAATATTTATAACAAAGAATTTTATATATATATATATATATATATATATTTACACATATATATACAAGTATATTTATATCTCTTTTCTTTTCTTAGTTATGTATATTTCTTGAGACATCGAGTATAATTTCGACTTAGGGTATTAAGCCTTTATAATATTTTATTATTTTATTCGGGCATTATGCCTACCTTTGTCGGCTTATAAATACCCTAGAAAGTTGGGCAGCACTTTGACGCCTTTCACTCTTTTCAACTCTCGCTTGATCAACACTTCACTCGAGTACGCAAAACGAGACACCAACTCTTCATGGCACGTTCTTCGAGATGATCGTCGGGGTGTCGAACAACACCACCTTCTTGTTTGGAATGTCGTTGGGAGTGGTACGAATATCGAGGTATGGCACGGAAATCAAGGAATTGGGCACGTTTATCGAGGTGGATCGAGGGCACGAACTTCGAGGTGTAGAGAGATGTTAGAGTGAGAGTGGGATACCGAATTTTGGTGTGTGAAAATGAGAACCCGGACCTTGCTATTTATAGACATGATTTTGGATCCCATTGCGGTACGCGATGGGTCCCTTGGCCAGGGCCGGCCCAATAAGGTAACTAGGTGAAGCTTGGGCTTTAGGCCCCCAAAATTTTGAAGGCCTCATCTTAAAAAAAATATTATACGCATATATTAGATTTACTTTTGCTTCATAAACATTCGTTTGCTGTATTGTAGTGATAAGTGTTTTGAGCTGCTATCATTAACACCCACGGTCAATTCCCTGCAGCTTCACATATATTTATATTTCTAGCCCAAAAATATTTCAACTTCATTACTGCACTAATGCAGAACACATCCATTTCATTTTATCATTTTTTCCAATGCCTACTCGTGCATTTTCTTTTTTCTTTTTTTATTTTTTATTTTTTGTATTCTATATGTATTTTCTTGCTAGCATTTGTATTATAAAAGAGTCTTTTTTTTTTCTTTTTACTTACACAGCAAGTATGTCCTAAAGATGTGTGTCCTAAACATATTTGTATCATTGTATCAAAGTCATTGAACATAACTTAAAGTTGTTTTTTATAAGCAAATTACTTATATGTTGTAGTTGGGTGTAAAAAAATGGTTTTGGATTATCTTTTATGTTAACGGGTCAAATTTCGTGAATGTATCAAATAAATTGAACAATTTCGAAACTATTCATTGAATAAAAATAATCAAAAGGCCTCCTGACTTTTACTTCGCTTTAGGCCTCCTAAATGGTTGGGCCGCCACTGCCCTTGGCTAGCCCGTCGCGTTCCGCGACGTAGGCCAGCTGAGTCATAGTGTAGGCCTACCACGTGGCGACATGTGGCATGCGTTGCGCCACGTGGCGACAGACGGTGCCACCGTGTGCCACGTGGCACACGTGTCAAAACGTGTCAGACAACCCATCGCGCTACGCGATGGGTCTCTCTTCTGATCCATCGCGTATCGTGATGGGTTAGGAAAACAAAATTTACATTTTAAACCCTTGAGTTTGGAATTTGGCAGAATGGGTCCCTTAACTTTGGATTTTTGGCATTTTTGGCTCGAAATTTCCATGATGTTACACAATTCCTAACCGGTTTTGAGTATTGAGAATCAAACCGGTTTTTTATATTTTATTATTATTTGTTTATTAAAATTTCGTTATTTTTTTTCAATTAACAAGTTTGATAGGTTAGGGTTTTCGATATGCAGACTCTAGTTATGATTTGAATTGGTTTTTGGTCAAACCAATTTTGACCGTGTTAGACCACAAATTGGTTTTTGATTAATAACCGGTATTTTGAAACCTTGTTATTTGTTAACCGTTTTGTGACTTTTTTCTAGGGCCGTCCAAATCGCTCGGCGCTCGTCTGGAAATTGCTCGAAAAATGGTCGGTCGCTTTTTCGCTCAATTGTAAACGAGCTGCTCTGCTCGGTTCGATTTGTAAACGAACCAAGCAACGAGCAAAGGCTTGCTCGGTTTGGTTCGGCACGAATATATTTAATTTATTTTATATATAATTATATATGAAAAATATATAAATATATAGACAACACACATAAAATATAAATATACAATTTTTTAAACCCTTTTAAATTTTTCTATTCCGTCAATGTTATGGTTTCATTCGTTCAATTCAAGTTTTCAAAATAATAAAAGTTTGTTTATGTTCGTTATATCTCTCTTCAAATTTTAATCTCATAAAAATTTACAACATATTACACACCTGTTTAAAAATACTAATTTCTTTACAAAATATATTATTATAGCCTTCAAAATTTTTTCTTATTATAAATTTTAAGTGAAAAAGAAATAAATAATGTTTAAAAATCGCTTGATGTTTAATCGAAAAATGCTCGTTTCAATTTTGACTCGTTACGAATTTCAAACATTCGGTTCAGTTATAAACAAGCTAAGCAATGAGCAAGCATTCGTTCAGTTCGACTCAACTACCCTAGTTTTGTCCATCATTGATCACACTAATGAGCTGTTGTTAAATGGGCCACCCCCAACGGCCCTTCTTCAATTCGCCCCTCTCACGTGGCTTTCTTTCTGTTAACCGCTGGCATATTATTATTAACATCACACAGGAAGATACCATGACCATGACCATCAACATCAACATCAACATCAACATCACACATTGTTGTATTGAATTGTCGTATGCGAGGTGCATTCTCATAATAAATCCCCATTGTATGTATTTCAATCACATAACACACCCACACTCAACAATAAGAATAAGAATATGGCGGATCCACCAAGACGATCTCTCCCAAACTTGCTGTTATCCGTAAAACTCAAATACGTGAAATTAGGTTACCATTACCTCATCTCCCATTTCATGTACCTCTTATTAATCCCACTCCTCGCAGTCGTCTCCGTGCACCTCTCAACCCTCACGCCACAGGATCTGATCAATCTCTGGCGCTTCAATCTCCTCACCGTCTGGATCGGCTCCATGATGATCGTCTTCCTGGCCACCCTCTACTTCCTCAGCCAGCCCAGAAAGGTTTACCTGCTCGATTTCGCGTGTTACAAGCCGGACACTTCCAACTTCGTAACACGCGAAACGTTCATGCGTCATTCGGCCCTGGCCGGAACGTTCAGCCAGGACAACCTGGCGTTTCAGAAGAAAATTCTGGAACGTTCCGGGCTAGGCCAGAAGACATATTTCCCTGACGCGGTGTTGCAGATACCGCCGAACCCGTGTATGGCGGAGGCGAGGAAGGAGGCCGAGATGGTCATGTTCGGGGCGATTGATGAGCTGCTGGCCAAGACAGGGGTGAAGGCCAAGGATATCGGTGTTTTGGTGGTGAACTGCAGCTTGTTTTGTCCGACGCCTTCCCTGAGTTCGATGGTGGTGAATCATTATAAGCTTAGAGGGAATGTGCTGAGCTATAATCTTGGTGGGATGGGGTGTAGTGCTGGCTTGATCTCTATTGATCTTGCCAAACAGCTTTTACAGGTATGTTTTTCTAATTAATCTTACATGGTTTTTTACGTTTGTTACGATAGAGGTCAGATAATTATTTTGATCAAAAATTTTGATTGTTTATGGTTAGAATGACGGTCTGGATATTAGCTAAACGACCGTTCTCATCAATAATTAATTAAAAGACCGTTTTGACCAATAAATAACAAATGTTTGTACCTTGTGGTCAGAGCGGCTGTCCGGATATTAACATGCCAGACTTTGTTCATTCAAACGGACACTCTAGTCTATGATTTTCAAATTTTGACTTTTTTTGGTTAAACGGTTGTTAGAGTGTCTTTTTTTTTTTTGAGTAGTCATTCTAACCAATAATTTTTAAAGTATGATCTCTGTGGCCTGAATGATCGTCTGAATAATGTTCAGACGATCATTCTGACAGATGGTTTTAAAAGTTAAGTTTCTTTATATTAAAACCGCTGCGTAAGTGTTTCATGAAATATTGTTTAATGACTATAGCAAGAAGCAAAGAAACAAATAATTATTATTTGAAATCCGATTATTATTATTTTAAATTTAAAGTTCTCCAAAATGGCCGGCTTGAGCCTTGAGGACAATTTTGAAAAATAATTAATTAATTTGTCAAACCACATGATTGCCGTATCACTTTAAAGATTGACAACTGCTAATAGTCTGGCCTCGTTAGTCTGATGTGGAAAATCTACGAAATCACTTGTAACATTGTTTTTCAAAATTATATAATCTATTAAGTATATGGTATATATTATATTCTGTTGTCATAAAAAAACAAATGTTGAACTGATAAAAAGCTACGTGTAGGTTTTTGTTTTTTAGCTATTTTCTCCTGAACAACACTATGTACTTGCAAAATTAAAGTTATAACTTTCAAAGAAAAAAAAAGGTATTTTTATTGACCATTTTAGGTTTTGTAATAAACATTACCAAACATTTATTGAAGCGTGAACTAATTCATCATGCTAAGCCTTATTTTGTTAGAAACTAAAGTATTAGTAAGGATAAAAGTTAAATCTTGTATAATCAAAGATAGTTTCTTTTTTCATCCTAATAAAAGTTATAAATTTATAATAATAATAATTAAGACCACGACTTTGCTTTTCATTACACTGCTGGGCTACTTTCTACGAGCTCGCTCGCCCTGAAATTGTCCAATTAAACATGTTTAAGTGTGTGTTTTTTTCCTTGTCGATGACTAATCTCTTCAAGATGTGTCGGTATTTGAATTCACATGTTCCTTATGAACTCAATTTGCATTTCCCTGATTAATGCGGGATTTGTTTAAGGTATTGTGAAAACCTCTCTTGCATCATTCTAGGACGAGGGTTGTCTCACCATAAGGGTTGAATAAACATAGTCCTAGGAATTCATCATCATCTTAGATGAATAATAATGGTCGGTATTTGAGTTCAGCCATCATGATCTTACTCCTAAGCATACATGTTATATTGTGAAGCTCTCATCTTGTCCTCAATCAAAGCTCACAAACATGTTAGTTGATTTGAGTACTCGTATTTGAGACTAGCCATACATTATGAACCCAACATATTTCTTGTATGCATGTTGAATGTGGGATTCTCCTAAGTCGTTACAAATATCACCTCCGGCGGCTCATTTCATTTCACAATCGATGTGTAATTTCGCTAAAGTGGTATAGTTATGCTACTTTCATCACCTTCTACATCTTTATCGGAGTGAAAGGAGGATGAAAGATTTTTGAGACTTTATTATTTAATTGATCCAATAGAAAATAAACTATATTTTGTTGATTTCAGAGTCGGTTAAAAAACTTAAAACGACAATATTTTTTGTTTGAACCACCACTCGTATAGAAATCGTAAATATTTATACTTGAGAAGCTTAGTCGCTTAGATGACATTCATAGGTCTCTCTTGTATATGTATAGATATATCCTTTCTTTTTTTTTTTGCTTTTATTAAATTGAATATTTTTTTTCAATTTAATCTGATAAAGAAGGTTGTATTTATTTAATAAATAATAATTAAAAAAATGACATTCTAAAACAACAAACTAAAAAGGCTAATTAATAATTTATTTGACCATGTGGCTAAGTGACTTTTTAAAAAGCGTGGGGAAACAAAAACAAATACGGAGTATAAAATAACGTGATTATTGTTTTTTAATTGTTCATATGATTGAGATGTAACGTTGGTTTTTAAATATCATTCCAAACCTTCATAATTTTTTTTCTTCCATAAAACTATTTTTGTAAGTTTAAAGTCTCACTTTTAAAGTCTCACTTTAATGTATGTCCTTTATGTTCATATTTATAGTTATCTTTTTAAAGGACAAACAACAAAATATAGATGTGACAATAAATTATTCAATACGGTTTGGTTTGGTTTGGTTTGGTTTGGTTTGTTTGTTTTTTTTAAACGGTGACTTTTTTTGTGTGTTTGATCATTACACTCTTCAATTTGGAGAGTTTTGTTGCCCTACTCTGCCAGACTATGTTGTTTTTACCGGGCTCATACTGGCTTCAAAGTTTAGCTTGGTCGTTCCTTCGGGAAATCACAAGAGCATAACTCTCTGGTGTAACACACGGTTGGACTAAAAAGGGTGGGATTTGGATTCGAGCTGATAACCTCGCACGGCTTAGTTAAAATCATTCATTGTCAATATACACCCAAAGTGTTACAAGCAAGGATCAGCTCAAGCATATTGCCACTAGGCCACAAATGAGAGTAATTTTGGGTTTAGGTGTTGTTGAAATATGTCACCTCCATCCTTCACTCTTAGGACGAGGCATGTGCACGAATTAATTAATTTTCTTAGATACTAATATCTTACTTAATGGGGAAAGTTAACGTACAAATAAAATTAACGTGTTAATTGTGAGAATTAAGTAAAATAATTATATATACAAGTATATTAATTATGTAATTACTCCAATAGAGTAATTATGTATTTACTGTATGATGTAATGACATAATTACTCTACTTGTATATATAATTACCCTACTTGATTGTCACAATTGACACGTTAATTTCATTTGTATTTGATACAAAACTTTAAGAGCTTTTAAAATTATCTAATATATATATATATATATATATATATATATATATATATATATATATAATCATGATTGTTTTGTTCGTTATTGGTATTTATTTATTTAGTTTATTATAATCCTAAGAGCATTTACATTCAATTTATTAAAATATGTGAGTTGAGTTTTTATAATGTAGTGAGTGATTTAGGATTTGTGAGTGGAGGAGAGAGAAATGCAGTGATTTTTCTGTATATTTGAAATATCAGTTCATATCATATAATCTTTTAATATATTTTAAAAGTGATTATTACTGAAGAAAGTAAATGATAAAGATTAAAGGTATATAAAAGTATTATTTAATTATAAAAAGAGAAATATATAATTTAAAGATAAAAAATTGGATGAAAATGCTTTAAAGCATCATATAAACATTGGTGGGCAATTAGTGAGTTGGATCTGGATATGTCGTTTTGTGTGCGGGGCCCACTAAGGGAGCCATGTGACAAGTGGTCAGAATGGGCCTTCACCTGTTCGAAACTTACAAATCTAGATCTTGGACGATCTGGCGGACTAACATTTATACACATAATACACTTTAACACGGTTTGTTAAACTGTTATATAATCACCCGACGGACCTATTCTTGTGGCAAAGGGGTTAACCGTCATCTGCAAAAAATTCTTTTATAGTGTAAAAACCCGACCGATCCATGTAAGTATATAACAGCTAAAAAAATATTTTTTATAGGTGTGCCAATGTTATCTCTTCAATTAAATCAGCGAAATACTATGTGCAAGTATTATAAGTTGTTACGATACTTGACATATTTATATTATACGTATATAGTCTTCTTAATTAAAAAAATTATGTATATAATTGAAGAGGTAGGTCCCCGCAAAGTCCAGTTGGACTCGCAAGACACACCTTGAAGAGGTACGTCTGCGCAAAGACTAACTGGTCCCGCAGGACCCACCATGCTCAAAGATGAAGACCTTACACGCAGTAAGCCAGCTGTTCCCGCAGGAAAGCCTCCCTTGGTACAGTACCCTGCCTGTTCCCGCAGCTATGGGTACAAGCCAAGAAGGAAGGCTACCCGCACTAACGGTAAGGCTACACGCATAAGGCACTAACTCTTAACTTCAGCAATGTCACCTGAAGGAATGAGCAAGGCGGGAATATTCCCACCCAAAAGAGCCAGTCCGTACGCTTCTGGAAGATCTTTTGTACTATACCTGCCAAGGTATGGACAAAATAGACAAGATCTGACCAAAGCAGCCCATGAACCAATCACAGGGTGACAGCTCACCGACAATAGTACGAGGAGGAGCACGCTCTAGTACAAAATGTCACTATTAGCCGTTGCCTACCCACCAACTCCCATCGTGGCACGTACATAGCCCATAGTTGGTGGAAAAGGAATATTATACAGCTGACCGTACCTGCTTGAAAACCTACCTTCGGCTATAAATACTCCAACACCTTGGAACGGTATCGGCATCTCATATAATCTTATCTTTAGCTATTTCTCTCTATATACACTTATATTCAGAGCAATCTAGTCTGATTCTCACGCCGGAGGGTGGTCACAAGGAGGAACCCCCCCCCCCCCCCTCTCAGTGACGAACTCACGGTGTCTGTTTTGCAGGTCAAGAAGAATAACCATCTTCGCCGGACCTAACCCTCGTGGGAAACATCTACTTAACCCTAAGATTATCCATAATCTGTCGGGGTTACTTAGTGTTTCTTCATTGGCGCCATCCGTGCATAGAAGCTAGAACTAATTCTTTTTCAGTTTTTTCAAAACCTCTGGAAAGATGGTTAAGGTTACTCCAATGACAAGGCCAACGAGTGACCAAGAAACTCCGGTAACCACAACCCCAGCTACTGGGGGGAACACCGGCGAGTACACGATTTTTACGAACACTACCCCGGTTACTCAAGTCGGGGCAAGTGCAGTAAACAATCCTCCCCTGGGATTCATTGATACCCAGTTGGAGAAACAACAGACGAGGCTCCCCCGCCAAACACTTGATCAAGTTAAGGCTTGGGCGGAAGCACGTCAAAAAGAATTCCAAGCTGAGTTGGATGAACGTTTACGTTCACTCCAACAGGCTAATGACGAACTCGGAAGCACTCGACAACAGCTCAACATGAGCAATGATTGCGAGTATTCGGATGATGACTTGATCAAGTTAAGGCTTGGGCGGAAGCACGTCAAAAAGAATTCCAAGCTGAGTTGGATGAACGTTTACGTTCACTCCAACAGGCTAATGACGAACTCGGAAGCACTCGACAACAGCTCAACATGAGCAATGATTGCGAGTATTCGGATGATGAGTGGGAAGAATCTGACAGTGACGCAAACCCTCGTCATAAGACGAAAGGGAAGCGTAAGGAAGCAGACTTCCAGCCGAGAAGAAATTTTGGAGAAATCTTTAAGCCAAGGAACGCGGAGGGAAACCCGCGTGACTTCTCCAAGACTTTCAGGCCAACTGTTGCAAATGCGGGAACGTCCAAGTTTGCGAGGGACATTGCGGAAGCAATCGCCCCGAAGAGTGCCAAACAGATGTCCAACATCGGCACTTATGATGGCATATCCGACCCAGACGATCACTTGAACAGATTCATAGCGGGGGCAACCGTCAGCAACTGGACGGAACCCACGTGGTGTTATATGTTCCAGATGACGCTGGTCGGAGCGGCCAGGGCATGGTTTGACCGTCTACCGGTCCACCACATCTATGATTGGGCAGACTTCTAGCACAAGTTCAGCCAGCACTTCAGTCAACAGAGAAAATATACTGAAGAGCAGTGGACGATCCTCAAATGCGTTAGAGAGGAGGATGAATCTTTGCTAGACTTCATCACTCGCTTCAACTCAAAGAAGTTGAGTCTGGGCACCATAAGTGAAGATCTCGTTCGCGCCGCTTTCATCCAGGGCGCCGAATACCCAGAGCTTATCCGCACACTGACGGGTAAAGATGGCATGCCATCCACATGGGATGCCATCATGACGGCAGCTAAACGCTTTGCCGAAACGGAGAAGCAACTGAGTAGAAACCTTCCCCAGAGTACAAACCTCTACACGCAAAGGACCAGAGAGAATAATGTCCGCACCACCCGACAAAACAAGAAGAGGAAGCTAGGTATTTGGCAGTCAAGGGTAAACTTTGACACCTCATCCAGCTCTAGCCCTCTATTAGGCGGAAGGGATAACACGCACCCATCAAACCGAAACCCCCGATGGACGCCACTCACCAAAAGCGTCACGGAGATATTTGCCACCGAGAAACTCCCATGGCCAAAAGCTCCAATGATCCGGCAGCGTCATAATGCGGATCAGAGCAAATCCTGTGACTTCCACGGGACAAAGGGCCACACCACCGAGGAGTGCACATCTTTGAAGGATGTTGTCGAAACATTCGTCAAAGATGGAAAACTTACACCTTGTGGCATCAATCAAGAATGGAGGGAGGAACGATAATCGGTACAAGGGCAACGGACGAAAGCCTGTTGACATCAGCATCCACATGGTTCATGGTAACGTCAGAGGAAGAAAACGACGAACGACAGAACCATGTGCGTGGAAGGAAGCTGAAGTGCACTTCCCGCGAGTGCCAGGAGGGCCCAACAAAGAAGGCCCTATAGTCATCAAAAGCCAGCTGGGGCACTACATCACTTCCCGCACTCTTGCTGATAACGGTGCTTCGTCAACGGTCATGTACAGGCAGTTCTTCGACAAGCTAGACGACGAAGACAAGGAACGCCTGGAAACGGTATACGCCTCGATGGAAGGGTTCGATGGCAGCACAAATACCCCCCTGGGTATCCTATCTTTCCCCGTCACTCTCACGGACGGGAAACACTCCCGCACAGAAGACGTGGACTTCGTCGTAATGAGGAAGCCACACCACACATACGACATTCTCTTCGGGAGAGACGGGATGGCAAGATTCAATGCCATGGTGTCTTCAGTCCACGGCATGATGGGGTGGCCAACAGCTGAGGGTGTAGCGATGATCACCGGTATTCCCCAGGTATGCATCGCATCTGTCTTATCTAAACCCAAACCAAAGATGGCTAAACCAACCATCACTGAACCAGAAGAATGGGCATTCAATGGCAAATACCCTGACCAGGCTGTTACCATTGGCCCAACAATCACCGATCCTACACGCACCTTACTCAAACGCTTACTGCAGAAAAATGCTGACATCTTCGCATGGACACCATCTGACATGACTGGTGTACCTCGAAGTAAGGCAGAGCATAAGCTCAAGTGTGACCCGGCTTTTATGCCAGTCATACAAAAGCGTCGAGTAATGGGGGCGGAACAGGCTAACGCGTGTAGAACCCAAGTCAAGGAACTCCTTGACGCAGGCATCGTACGCGTTAGCAGATATCAAACATGGGTTGCAAATCCCGTCATGGTACCGAAATCTAACAAACAATGGCGCATGTGCATAGATTTCAAATACCTAAACAAAGCGTGCCCCAAAGATTGTTACCCGTTACCCGAAATTGACCTTAAGGTAGATTCGTTAGCACCATTTCGCCTTAAATGCTTCCTTGATGCGTATAAGGGATACCATCAAATCCACATGGTCGTCGACGATCAGGACAAAACCGCATTTCGGACGCCCGATGGCACATTTTGTTATCAAATGATGCCATTCGGACTTAAGAATGCCGGTTCCACATACCAACGCCTGATGGACAAAGAGTTTCATGCCCAAATTGGGAGGAACTTGGAAGTTTACATGGATGACTTGGTCATCAAAAGCCTTGAGCCAGAAGCGATGTTGAAAGACATTGAAGAAACTTTCAACACGCTCAGAAAAATAAACATGAAGCTCAATCCGAGCAAGTGTTCTTTTGGGATGGAAGAAGGGAAGTTCTTAGGAGTCATCGTTACCAAAGATGGCTTCAGAGCGAACCCTGAAAAGGTCGAAGCCATTATCAAAATGGAATCACCTACTACCATCAAACAAGCTCAAACACTGAATGGACGACTAGTCGTACTTAATCGCTTTTTGGCGAACCATGCGGATAGGTCGTTCCCATTCGTATCAACATTGAGAAACTGTTTAAAGAAAACGCACTTCCGCTGGACACCAGAAGCGGAAACAGCTTTTCAGGAAATTCGGTCACGCTTGATCGAACTCTCAACGCTCACAACACCAGAAGCGGGGGAGGAATTAATCCTATACCTCTCCGCCACAGATAGAGCAACCGGGGCAGTTCTACTAGTAGAACGGAAAGGCATCCAGATGCCAATCTACTATGTTAGCCGCGTCTTAACAGACGTAGAAACCCGGTACTCTACCCTGGAAAAATGTAGGTCTTGCCAACTCTACGCACCCAACAAGCATCGCCCGAAGAATGAACTTATTCCAGTCACCTCCTCATGGCCATTTCGGAAATGGGCCATCGATGTGACAGACCCATTTCCCACGGCAGCAGGAAACGTTCAGTTTCTAGTGGTAGCCATCGACTACTTTACCAAGTGGATAGAAGCAAAACCCTTGGCCCAAACAACCGCAAAACATATCAAAAAATTTATTTGGGAATTTATTATTTGTCGTTTTGGACTTCCACAGAATTTGGTGAGCGATAACAGCACCAACTTTGCTGACAAGAAGCTACAAAAGTGGCTGGAAGAACTTCAAATCACCCACACCTTTACCTCAGTGGCACACCCGCAGGGTAATGGTGAGGTGGAAAGAGCAAATAAGAGCATCGTCGACGGCATAAAGAAAAGACTCTTGGAGCATAGATCTGGCTGGGTGGATGAAGTTCCACATGTCCTTTGGGCGAACAGAACGCTAAAAAAGGCAAGTACGGGAGAAACCCCGTTCAGCCTCACCTATGGCACTGAAGCCATGGTCCCGGTCGAAATTGGTTTACCCTCACCAAGGGTCTTGACTCAACCAGAAGACAATGATGCGGAAAGACGATTAGACCTTATGCTAACCGAAGAACGCAGAGACTTAGCCGCAGCGCGCGAAGAAAATTATAAGCGACAAATGCAAAAGTACTACAACACGCGGGTAAAACTCTGCAACTTCAATGTCGGAGACTACATACTGCGTAACAACGAGGCTTCGAACCAAGAGCGCCCAGGAAAGCTGGCCCCGGTCTGGGAAGGGCCATACACTATTAAAGAAGTTTTGGGAAAGGGCGCATACCGGCTCGAAAGGCTCGATGGCGCCCCCATCCCAAGAACATGGAATGGAGCTCAATTACGCAAATGTTACATGTAGATCAATTCCAAACTTGTAAAGAAAAGGCCCAGAGCCACTTCTAATGGAAATGATTCTCCTTTATCACATTGTGTTGATAGCCTTACCTCTATACTTATGAAATTTCCACACTGATATGCCGGTATTCACCACATAAATAAGTGTGAAAAGAAGTCGTTGCGTGTGGAAGGCGGCAAAACCCGCATAAACATAAAAACGGTAAAAATTTCTAAGGAAGATGAGAAAAACCTTCACGCGGGTCAGATGTAGGTAAAGTTTGGCCATCCTACCATATGAAAGTGGCGGTCTTACCCGCACAATCATGAGGGAGGAAACAACTTTAACTTATCATCTATCACGTTGAAAGGTTAACTTATCCAAAATACTTAAGAAATTGATAAGTTAAACTAAAATATGCATGCGAAAAACATATAAGGTTTACAAGGCAAAGGCATTAACAAAACATTAATATTCCATAAAAATTCAAACATTACAAGAATGGCTGGGCATATACCCGCATACAAAAATATAAATCTATTCTAACGGTGGGAAGGGATCTAAAGGTTCAAGCTTCAGGACCACTCCCTCCAAACCCACTTGAACCCGCACCATCAGTTGAGTGTGGCGGTTCAAGGAAAGCCTTGAGAATGGCTAGCCCATCATCAGCAGCAGCAATCTCGTTCACCTTCTCCACCACCGGATGCGGGAAGGCAGCATACTGGTTCACTGCTTGGTCATAAGCAGCTTCAGTGTCCATGTCATAAAGAGGGAAGTTGGAAGGCGGGATGCCCTCCTCAACAAACCCTAGACCAAGCAGGAAGCCAGCCTTTTCCCCATCCTCATGAGAAACGTTGAGGGCCGCGCTCATGGCATCGTCATAAGATGTGTTCGTAAGAACCCGATGCACAACCTACAAAATAGAAATATATCAAACTTTTCTAAGTATAAAGAAAAGCGTAAAGAAACTACGGAACTACGCATACCTGCGACAACGCTTCTCGTAGTAGCCATTCTTTGGTGACCAGAGCTTCCTGGAGGGTAGCTTGAGCTTGATCACGGGCGCGTTCGGCTTCGTTTTTGTTAAGGTTAGCAAGCAACACATCTTTGGCTGCAGCCTCTTCAACGCCCTTCAGCTTACGCTCAGTACGGTCAAGCATACCCCTCTGGTCCAGTAGCTCCTGGAGCTTCTTGGCATCTTCCAAGGCCAAAGCATCATGAGCCTGTCGGAGCTCTTTTAATTCGGCTTTAAGCTCTTCGTTCTCTGTACGTAAAGGCTCAGCAACGGCTTCAGCTTTGGTGGCCCTCTCGGTTGCGTTCCGTGCAGTTTCCTTAGCCAACCTAAGCTGTTCGTTAACAGCTTGGGTAGCCTTGGAACGGGCCTCGTGCCGGGCATGAACCTCAACCTCGAGGTCCTTGAAGGCCTTCTCCTTTTCCGCAGCGATGGCGGCAAGTCTCTTATTCTCCTCCCGGATAGCTCGCGCCTGAGCCACTTCCAGGCTACGCGCCGTCTTTAACTTGTCGTTTTCACGACAGAGCAACTCGACGCGCGGCTGCATCCGGGCAAGGAGGATTCGGAGCTCGTTGGTTAGCCTACCCTCCTGGTAGCTAGCCATGGCCTCCCCCAACGCACCGCTTGGGGCGGCGTGGCGCGCCCATTCGACGCAGTCCACAGCCGTTCGAAGGGTTGTTCCCCGGCGGATGTTCCACCGTGGAACATACACCTCATTGGAATCTGAAACTGCAAAAACAAGAAACAGTTAGGAAAAAATGATAAAAAAAAAAGATAATATGCCAAAATAACCCTACGCACCTGTAGGGTCGACAACAGGCCGGTAGCCGCCAAACCCATCACCCGAACCTAAGGGATATCCATCCAAGAGGTCGGGGAGATGGGAAGGAGGCAGAGATTGGCTAGAAGCCCCAACCCTGGACATACCTGAGGAACCGGCCATGGACGAGGTAGTCGCCGGTGCCGGAGGAGGCACGGTAGAATCCGCCGCGGTAGAAACCACGGAGGTGAACTCACTTGAGGTGAACTCACAACCGTGGCCGCCGGTGCGGAGGAACCTGCAGAAAAAATCACCGCCGGCTCAGTGAAGGAGGCAGTGAAGATGGCACTGACAGCCAGCGGAGATATCACAATTGGAACAGTTGGCTCAACGGGATGAGCAACTGAACCAATACGTGAAACAGGCGCAGGAGCCTGGGTTATCGCCTCGGGTAGGTTGACCAAACCTACCGTCATGGGTCCAGAACTGCTTCTTCCCGCAACACTCTGGAATGCGGTTGCATCCACGCCTGCATGAAGACAAGATATTAAATATAATGGCGGAAAGAAATGCGGTTAAGACAAATGAAATTTATACTTACGGGTTTTCTTGATCTTGAAGGTTCTGACAGGTGGGGACGAACCCGATGGAGCCGGCCTCTTCATGCCAGTCGCCGTCGTCGTACTGGGCTGCTCGGAGGTGACAGCTGTCTCAACCTCCGAGACAGCGGTCTCACCATCACCAGGATTCCCCGCCGCCTCCTCGCTTTCGGTCTCCGAATCAGACCGATTCCCTTGATCGGCGGAGGTAACCTTCGCCTTGCCCTTCACGCCGGCAGCCTTCTTCTTCCTCGCGAAGAAAGGACCATCTGCGGATTCCTCATCAGAAGATGACAAAATTAGAGGAATTCCAGCAGAGGTTTGAGCATGAAGAGGGCGGGGGTTAAAGAATCCCTTACCTGGCCGCGTGGCGCTCAGAATCTCGTGGCCCGGCGGGTAGACCTCCACGAACAGACCCGCCGTCTGCTCCAGGATGGGCAACTCGTTCTCGTCAAGATCACGAGTACCCAGCCGAGCGGGACCACCGCTCTCCCGCGGTTGCAGAAGCGACTGCAAGGTGTTTCCCTCTGAAAATAAAAAGAGAAATGGTTACAAAAAAAAACCCTAAATTGGCAAATAAGACGGAGCATACCGTAAGGGATAGAGTTCAAACCGTATTCGAGGACGATGGGTATCTGCGGCGTCTCTGCCCCGGCATCCTTCCATACCCGGCTCATCCCGAGCATCACCATCCCAGACTCCGCAAAGCGGTAAACCGGAGTCTGGATCCGGGAGATCTTGGTAAACCATTCCGCCTCCTGGTAGTTGGAGGCGTGAAGGTTGGGGAGTGCTCTCCCGTTCTTGAATGTCATCGCGATAGGGACGACACGGGCAGAGATATAGAAGAACTCCCGTTTCCAAGATCGAAGACTGCGCTCGGTAGCACAGATCTTCAAACCCTTGATCCGAGTGACCAAGGTGTACCAGCCTTGGATGCACCTCCAAGAGTAGAAGGTCATCAGGCGGTCGACGCGGGGCTCAACACCCAGAATGTGGCACACCCATTCAAAGTGGCGGATCTTAGCGATCGCCATTGGGTGTACCTCTGTCAAGTGTACACCGTGTTTCTCCAAAACACGATATACAAACTTCGTCAATGGGAATCTGAGATTCCCATATATGAAGAATGCAGCATATACCCCTATCTTGCCCTTGGGGGCATCATACACCGTTTGGTGGGGCTCTGGAAACTCAGGCTCGAAGGGCTCGAGCATGAACTTCTTCCCGATGTAGTGATACAGGTCGACGGAAAGAGCACACTGGCACTCGCCAGCAGTACTCTTATCGTCCTTGTCAGACGTGGACGTCGGGTTCTCGGAATACACGTCGGACTCTTCAGCAGTAACTTCAGGATCGTGAATGGAAGACATGTTTTAGATGTAAAGAACGATTTCAGGAGAATGCTCGACAAAAGTAGAGTATTCGCCGGAAATCGCTTAGAAGAAGAAGAAGTGAAAGTGTGAGTTGAGATGCATCCTCTCCCCCCTTTATATACTCATCGCAATGAATGCGATGAATTTAATGCGGGGGAGAGAGAAGAGCGCAGGTGCAATGAGATGACAACATGTGGAAAGCAAGCTGGCAACGGCTGTCGACAAGACGCGTGCCGTAAAATTCGCGCCCACGTGCCCGAAAACTTGCGCCCACGCGCCTGAAAAAGCGTCTGGAATGACCATATACTGTCACGTCGCCAAAACTTCCTGCACATCCTGAACTGCCAGAAGAAACCGTCAGAAGACGCTAACGTCCCTTCAACAGTTTGGACTGTTCTTATCCTTTCACCAACTCTTCAAATTTCAAAAAGATTCAAAAAGATTCAAAAATAAAAGGGAATATACCCCATTACCTTGGGAAGCAAAAAACCATAAGACAAATGCGGGTACAGTGTCAAGGCGAAACCCTTCACATACTTAGCACTTGCAGGGAATTGAAGCCAAGAAGGACCTTATGGGCCATGCTTGCGGAAAGGGAAATAACACCTCCGCATGACGGGAACGTTGAGAACTAGATTGTTTGAAACTTCAAGGTGGAATTGGTAGTTTTAACATAACTGATCATTATGTCCAAAACTACCAAAACCTCGTGAAGAGTCTATACAAGTGAAATTCAACACTCCCGACTTGCGAAGAGGTTAAACACCTACCTGCATCATAACCAAAGATCAGGCAGAAATGTCGGGAATTTCTGCAAGTGACATTAGGAAAACCGCGGGAAGAATCCCCACGGAAAACCTTAAAAAACAAAAATCTCTTTAAAACCCCTTGCTTAAAGTCCAAAAGTTCACCTCACTTATTAATAATTCATGAGAAGAACAATGGACTGGGGGGACTTGAAGAGGTAGGTCCCCGCAAAGCCCAGTTGGACCCGCAAGACACACCTTGAAGAGGTACGTCTGCGCAAAGACTAACTGGTCCCGCAGGACCCACCATGCTCAAAGATGAAGACCTTACACGCAGTAAGCCAGCTGTTCCCGCAGGAAAGCCTCCCTTGGTACAGTACCCTGCCTGTTCCCGTAGCTATGGGTACAAGCCAAGAAGGAAGGCTACCCGCACTAACGGTAAGGCTACACGCATAAGGCACTAACTCTTAACTTCAGCAATGTCACCTGAAGGAATGAGCAAGGCGGGAATATTCTCGCCCAAAAGAGCCAGTCCGTACGCTTCTGGAAGATCTTTTGTACTATACCTGCCAAGGTATGGACAAAATAGACAAGATCTGACCAAAGCAGCCCATGAACCAATCACAGGGTGACAGCTCACCGACAATAGTACGAGGAGGAGCACGCTCTAGTACAAAATGTCACTATCAGCCGCTGCCTACCCACCAACTCCCATCATGGCACGTACATAGCCCATAGTTGGTGGAAAAGGAATATTATACAGCTGGCCGTACCTGCTTGAAAACCTACATTCGGCTATAAATACTCCAACACCTTGGAACGGTATCGGCATCTCATATAATCTTATCTTTAGCTATTTCTCTCTATATACACTTATATTCAGAGCAATCTAGTCTGATTCTCACGCCGGAGGGTGGTCACAAGGAGGAACCCCCCCCCCCTCTTCTCAGTGACGAGCTCACGGTGTCTGTTTTGCAGGTCAAGAAAAATAACCATCTTCGCCGGACCTAACCCTCGTGGGAAACATCTACTTAACCCTAAGATTATCCATAATCTGCCGGGGTCACTTAGTGTTTCTTCAATAATAGTATTATAATAACCAAAAACATAAAATAAGCTATTAGTAACATAAACATGTTTAATGACTTGTTCAATCATATGTATAACAAATTGTAATGCCCAATCCTATGTTCGATGTGTAATAATATCTCAATTTAAATAACAAGTAATTGTGGTATGTTTGTTGGACACAGGTGAACCCTAACTCGTATGCTTTGGTGGTCAGCATGGAAAACATCACATTGAACTGGTACTTTGGAAACAACCGATCCATGCTCTTGTCAAACTGTCTTTTCCGTATGGGCGGGGCCGCAATTCTCTTGTCTAACCGGTCGAGTGACAGACATCGCTCAAAATATCAACTCATTCATACTGTCCGCACCCATAAAGGTGCGGACGACAAATGTTACAGTTGTGTTTTCCAAGAAGAGGACAAGGAGAAAAACATTGGTGTTGCTTTATCTAAAGACCTTATGGCGGTCGCGGGTGAGGCTTTAAAAACCAACATCACGACTCTCGGACCGTTAGTGTTACCCATGTCCGAACAGTTACTGTTTTTCATGACACTAGTCGCGAGGAAAGTATTCAAAATGAAACTTAAGCCTTATATCCCGGATTTCAAGCTTGCGTTTGAGCACTTTTGTATTCACGCGGGAGGACGGGCAGTCCTAGACGAGTTAGAGAAGAATCTAGAGTTGTCTAATTGGTATATGGAACCTTCTAGAATGACATTGTATAGATTTGGTAACACTTCTAGTAGCTCATTGTGGTATGAGCTAGCGTATTGTGAAGCTAAGGGTAGAATAAAGAAGGGAGACCGATCGTGGCAGATTGCGTTTGGGTCGGGTTTTAAGTGTAACAGTGCGGTGTGGAGAGCTCTGAGGACTATCGATCCAGCTAAGGAGAAAAACCCTTGGATCGATGAGATCCACGAGTTCCCGGTTCATGTTCCTAAGATTACGGAAATCGGGTTGTAAGATGTGGTGTTTTGATGTTTGGCTGAATTAACAATGTATGTGTGTTGTTAAGGTCAAAGTGACTTTAGCTGGCATGTATCTGAACTTTAACTAGATATTTGTTTGATTAGATGTATCTGAATTCTAAATCAAAATTAGTTAATTAGGTTAACAGGGCACCTCTATTGGGATTCATGGATGAAGAAAAAAGGCATAGAGCCATCCGGGGAAGCGTCAGCCCATAGGCGCCACGACTACATCCGTAGGTGTTTTTGGACTTCTCGTTCATGGGGACAGCCACTCACTGATGAATATGTGCGGACAGCGTAAAATTTATACACCTTTTTAATACTAGTTTTGAAGACAGCTACAGACACAATTACACAAATGAGTATCACTGATGAAAAAACAAAAAAAAGAAAAAAAAAAGAAATGGCCCGTATCGATTGGTAATATCAACGGAATCCATTAAGAAACAAAATACAAAAGAAGGAAAATGTGAATCAAAAGAATTGCAGGTAATCAGTCGCTGATTACCAACATATACCAATGGAATCCATAATAGGTAGACCGTAGACGAACAACAATCACCGACACGGACCTGACGCGGTTGTACTAGGGTGTAGTTAGATTACATGGGAACCTTTTGCAGAGTAATCAATGTGAAGATAAGATTTTGGATAACATTTTCAACCTGATTTTTCAGTCATTTGGTTCATTTTGCGACTTTTTGGCCATCGGTAATAACATTGGTAATGCAAGCCTAAACATGTGAATAAATAACAATAGCAACACAAGCTTGGTTGTAATCTTGAGTCTTTTAAGCCTAAACATCACAAGCTCACTGTATTTCAAATACAGCATATCAATAAATGTAAACCTATATAGGCTCTAAATTCTGGTGATCGACAACTACCAACTACCTACTACCTACTTTGGATTGGACATGAACTCATTAATGTAAAGGCCTTGGACCAAAAGAGTACTACCTCAAGTCCGGCCTAATAACTCCTTTTTCCCAATCTCGTTAAAGATCTCGTTAATTTATTAAAGAATTTGTTAGAAAGTTCAGTCAGTAAAGTTAGGGTGCAAAGTGTAATTAGTTAATAGTTTGTGTAAATATTGTAATTAGTTAGAAATAAGCTGATGTGTTGTGTTGTTTGTGAAACGTCGTGACAGTAGGAACAGACTTTCGTTTCAATATAAAATTTCTATATACAAATGTGTTCTTGTTTACCGTGTTAATCGTGTTGTTAATCGATCCTAAGACCTTCAGTTTATATTAGAGGAGGTCTTTTTTTTTATGATTACATGATACATACTAGTATATACTGTTTATGATAAGAGAGCTGCTTTAGAAGCTAACTGGCTCATATTGGTACTAGTTGGATAGAGGCAAACGAGTGAGAAAATAGGTCAGCTTAGAAGGTAATAACATGGGCTATGTCTTGTGGTAGAGGGCCATAAGTAGAGATGTAAAAGAAAAACCGGTTCACTGCAAACTAACCTGAATCGACTTCACCCAAACCGACCCAACCTGTCGGTTTTGGGACCGGTTCCCTTCTAAACTACCAAATCGGTTTGGGGAAAAAACAGTTAAACCGGTTCTAAACCGAACCGAATCAAGTTGAACCAGTTCAACCTTTCTTGCTCCTAAACCAAACAACCATGGTTTGACCAAACCGGTTCGGTTTAAAAAAAGGTTTTGTATACCTCTAGCCATAAGACATAAGTAATGCATGGAAGTGTCTCAATGGGCCAAATCATGTAACAATTCTCCCCAAAGTCAATCATCTGCATTCTGTAGCCTGACTTCATACTCAAAAAAGATTTGTTGTTAGTGTTACTCGCAACAAACCATTTGGATCATATTTTATTAAAAAGCAATGCAGGCTTAGCCAATCCAACCAAGCAAGCTAAAAAAGTAGACCTATATTCTCCTGTAGTCCTTTCGATTGTCATTTTAAAATAATTTTTAATGTGTATAAACCTTAAGGAGCATAGTGTAATTAACTCTAAAATTTAAATAACGCTAATTGATAAAAGAAATGAATAAGTACATTCTTATTAAAAAAACATTTTAATCTTTGTAAGTCATTTATCAAACAATGGGTCATTTCTCTACTTAACATGCCAATAGTAGTTTTATAAATATTTTTCATTTTCAACTTTTAAACAAAAACAAACTTTCTTGACCAGAAATAAAATTACAAACATAACCAAGCTTCTACTTTTAATTTTGAACCAAAGGCAAGTCATCAAATTACATCACCCATAAATATTAAGCTACAAAGTTCTCAAACAGCATCAATCCTCGGCACAATCAATAAAAAGTCAACATAACGAAACGCGGATACAATAATACTTTATGGCGTTGGCATAACAAGCCCTCGTGAAATATAACGAATAGTAAATCAAAGTGTTTTCTTATGGCACATTCATAACTTGAATCGATTGCAACATATCAGACACGGCGACAACAAGATCACCAGATTTGATCATACCTCGGGCCTTGAGGAGAGAGAAAGTCTTGTTGAGATTGGTTTCCATGTCGTCTGAGAAGTCAAGGCGGAATGGTATTAAGCCCCACTGCAGATTAAGACGTCTTCTGACCGAGACATCTGATTTGAAAGCAAAAATTGGGCAGTCCGGGCGGCTGCGCGACAGCAGAGATGCCATGTGACCGTCTTTAGTGTACACAAAAAGCGCATCCACCTCCAAATTATTAGCTGCAAAATGAAAACAAAATAAGAAGGGGATGTGCATTGGTCAGTTTTGGGCTGAAAACTGAATCAAAAAGATCTTTTTGAAAACCGTTCAGTCTGATTTTTCGGTTTTTACAACAGGTTCTGTTTGGTTTCGGTTTTACCATTTAGGCTTGAAATTTTTTTCCCAAAATAAGGAACTTGGGCTCCAAAATTTGGGCTTAAACATTTTTGTTAGTTGATAATTAATTGATTATTACCCATCTGAGCCTAAAAGAGTTTTTGTTACATAATCATTAATTTCTTATAAATTACTTAAATCGGGTTTATTGGTTCGATCGTTTTTTTTTTCAGATTTTGGTTGAAGAAAATCGAAACCGAACCGAAAAACCGGTTTTCAAAAAACATAACGTGATAAAACCCATAGTTATTAAAAGCTAACAAAGCGCACGCCTAGGCACAATTTTTAGGCGAATCGGTGTTTTCCCGCTTTTTTGATTTGTTTTTTTGGTGTATTAAAAAGCCCTAAACTTGTCTAAAATGCACTAATTGTTTTTTATTTATTTTTTAAAATAATGACTTTTAAGACATTAAACAGGTCAGTATAAATTATCTCTTTGCAAAAATACTGAAGGTACCTTGTCAAGTTTCCACCAATTTAAGAGTTAACATTTAGCACATAAGTGCATTTTAGACACATTTAGGGACTAACAAAATTAAGTTAAGTATTATTTTTTTCATGGAAACAAGGAATAACAATAATAATTATAATAATAATAATATAAAAATAATAATAATAATAATAATGAAGAGCTCTCACCCATTTTGGCAGCCGAATTGCAAATCTCTTCAGAAATACAATCAGAAAACGAAGACGCGATATCAGGAAGATCCATAACTTCATGACGTTTCTCTTCGCGCCACCACTTCTCGATTCTCAAACTAACACTTCTCAACACGGTCAACGCCTTGTCGGGGAACTGACCCATTGCTGACTCACCAGACAACATAAGAGCATCGGCCCGTTGTCTCACTGCTTCGGAAACATCAGCCACCTCAGCTCGGGTGGGTGTCGGGTACTCGATCATAGACTCAAGTAGTTGAGAAGCTACTATTACTGGTTTGTTTAACTGTCTGCACACTTCAACAATCTTCTGTTGGGCCAATGGGACCTGTTCTAGTGGGATTTGTGCACCCAGATCGCCTCTCGCCACCATGGCTCCATCTGAAGCTAGAATAATTTCTTCCAAGTTTTTTAACGAGTCGATGCTTTCGATCTTTGAAATTACCGCAATATCCCTGCATTAATCACATAGTTGTTTTAATGCATAATCCAAAAAATCACCAGACAAACAATAGTTTGATAAAAAAAACGAATTAACCGAACCGATATAACCAAACTATCCAAAAACCAATGGGTCGTTTTGACTTTCTTTTAAATTAAAAACCGAACAGACCCATGATTTATAAACCACAGCTAACCGGCCTGACCCGACCCACCACCTTTAACTGACTCATAACCGAAGATTTAGCAAGTTTTACAAATGTGAAATGGTAAAGCTTAAATCATTCAAGCCTAAATATCTAATAACAATTTATTAAGTTGTTACAGAATTTAAGGCCAAACTTTCAGGCCCAATAACATTCTTTTGTATTATTTTTATCGACCCATAACTGAACCGAATCAACTTGTAAAGACAATTATCCATAACCAATCGGTTATCATACATCCAAAATCATTTTACTGAATATATTACTATTAAGCTAAATATTATTCTAGAAACCGTCTTCAGCACCCTAAAAAATATAAGAAAAACATAATCCCATTTTTCTAAAAAGTTTTAGGTTCTATTAAGTCATTTAACAATTCTGCATTCATTTTGTTGTTTGGTACAAAGAAAAAACTTGTATGGGACCCACAGAATGGAGAGTTAAGGGTACTGCAATAAAGCCAACAAACAATTTCATACCCATCACGAGACCGCGCCTTGATGTAACTTTTAAGATGATTAATCACTTCTGCTGACTTCACGAACGATACGGCAATAAAGTCAACACCTTCTGCAATCCCAAAATCAATATCCAACCAATCCTAAAAACATAACACAAAATCCATGATTGTACATTTGTACTAAAGCAATGAAAGGCTTATAATTGTCGCAATTTTATTGTAAGGTATATAATTGTAAACACTAACCTTTGAGGAAATTGTTGGAAGCATGGCATTACGTTCACGAACTAAGCTTCCGTCTCGCCAAAAAGTCAAATTAGCCCGAGGTAGCAAAAGTCCAGGGTCCGTACACAAACACTTGACATCAGGACCGATCTTTTCAATCAATCAATCAATCATGCCCAGTAAAATCCCACCGACAGCAAAGCTATAAGTAGGGTCTGGGGAGGGTGGGATGTAGGCACACCGTACCTCTATCCAAAGGAATAAAGAGGTGGCTTCCAGAGAGACCCTCAGCTCTAAGTACATGTGTATGAAGCAAAATAAAGGAAATCAAAGTTTAACAGTTATATAAAAACTACTACTAATTATAATAATATTAATAATAAGATCACAGTTTAACAGCTATATAAAAGCTAATAATAATTATAATAATAATAATAATATATGTAAGGGAAATACCATTATGGTATGTGACCTAAATAAGTTAAGTCTAAGCCCTAAGGTATTCAATTCTCTCTAAAAATCCTTAACTTTAATTCTACTTCTCCACAAATTCCTATCCTCAACCATGTCCTCGGAGAGGTTTAGGTCTATCAAATCATGCCTAATCCTCTCATCCCAAGTCAATTTCGGTCGTCCTATCTTTTCAATGACTTCAAACCTCACCATTCCACCATCAACAAGGAGTTCATCCCCAACTTTAACATCTGTTGTGTCAAAAAGCGTTTAAAAATCAATTTGGATTCAAAAGATATTATCTTTACTCATTAAGCCCAAATACTAACCTTCTGCAAAACCGTCATAGTTCACGGTGATACATCGCTCAGGGCGAAGGGTGTCATAAGGCCGAACACTGAAAGTCCATACTTCTCCATCCTGCATCAAGTGATAGTTCACATAAGTAAACAAACTGACAGTTTTTCAGATTAATATTTGTTATATGATACGTTGTTTATAAACTAAGAAAACAAACATAAAATGATTGTTCAAATCCACACACAATAAGAAACTCATAAATAAGTTAATAAGACCCTACAAATCATCTAGTGACATGTGATATAAAGATACTGATTCTAGTATTAAAAAATTCCAATTCCCAATCTTTAGGAACAAGTAGGTGATGGAGACAAACAGAAGTCATGAATAACCACATTAAACTACATCTAGACATGTTTAGCTCGTGTTCATTCATGTTCGTTAAGTACGCTTTTTTTTTCTCCAGCCCTCGCCTTTTTTCGCCTAGGCTCCAGACAAGACCAATGCGCCTAGCGCATTTGATAACTATGAATGGATGAACAAAAAAATTTGTTCATGTTAGTTCATTTATTAAATAAATGAACATAAACAAACTTCCCGCCGAACAGTTCATGAACTTTCGGTTCGTTTAGAGGCCTAACAACATCCTAAGAAAGATGAATTGAAATTTAGGGGATGTTCATATTAAAAGCAATCACTTGAATAGGGCTGGTAAATTGGGTACCTTTTTACACATGATAAGACATGTTTAGCAAAACGTACACTATGCATATTTTTTAGTTTGTTAAAATAATTAGAATTAGGAGGCTAGGGTTCATCATTTCTCCTTCTAGATACATAAAACATATAACTGTAAAGCCATGTGTTAAACAAGTTGTTTTCATGTTTGATACTTGTGTTAATTGCATTGTCTCTAACCCGTTAAACACGATTTGCTAGCCCTACATTTGAAGATCATCATCAAGTAATTGCTATGTTTACAATGTAATAATCACTTAAAAGCTACTGATTCTAGGTTAACAAACTCAAAATCCCCAATTTTATTTGATTAAAATTTTGTAAAAATATGAACCTCAGCTTTAGCAGAAGGAGCACCCATATGAATCTCACTGCCTTCCCTTCGGTGTCCATCATAATGGCAACGGCGTAGCCTTTCTCCTCATTCAACCTCCTGACCTTGTCAATGACTCTCTTGTGGCACATATTAATCCTGGCCACATTCTTCTTCTTCTTCAAATCAAATCAAATCAAATCAAATGAATTTGCAAGCAAAAGCAAATTGATTGGGGTAATAGATATACAGACAGAGTTAACAAGTGAGAATGAGATGGATGCAAAAGTAGTTGTTGTTGGTTGTATCATCAAATTAATCATTTGATTATTGTTTAATATATAAAACAATGGTCGTACTATAGGTGGTGAATGTATAGCTTCTCGTAACAACCAAGAGCATTCTCACTTCAAATTATGTGATTAACTTTTATAAATTACTAGCTTTTATCTCCCGTGTTACGGGGTTGTTTTATATTGTTTGTTCTAATTATTTATTTATTTTTTGAATTTTTTTTATTTTATGAAAGTTAATAATATACTTATGGTTTGATGATAAATTGTTTCACAAATAAATGAGATGTTATAACCCGTTTTAAAAGTTATATGGTTTTGATGAGACCCAAGACCTATTTATTTTTTTTACTATAAAATTGGTTTTTTTTAATTATAAATAATATGTGTGAAAGTTAATAATATACTTATGTTTTGATGAGACCTAAGACCCGTTTATTTTTTTTACTATAAAATTAGTTTTTTAATTTAAATAATATATATATATATATATATATATATATATCTTTTTTAAAATAAATAAGATATTAATTTTTAGTATATCCTATTTTATAGGATTTTTACATCAATAATTTGATGAGAATAATTTTTAATTTAATGAGATGTTATAACCCGATTAAGGAATATCTGGGTTTGGTAAGACTCATACCCATGAATTTGGGTCAAATGCATGAGAACCCTCTATTTAAAAATCAAGCAAATCTGGTGACTCCAAAAAAAGGGGGAGCGACCACACCGCGACACGTATAATTTTTATGTTTTCGTTTATACATATTATAGATATGAAATGGTACGAGTGTTGAAAACAAAAGATGTTACATGATAAGGTTAAATTTGGGTTTCACCGTTAATATCGTATAAACTTTTAATTCTTTTTAAAAATGGTTGTGAGTAGATGAGAAATATATATATATATATAAAAGTGTTATCTAATTAAAATAAAGAAGAAAATATAATAATTTTTAGTGTAATTATATGAATATGGTAAAGGATAGGGCGGGAATGTTTTAACAAGTTGATTATATATTCCACATATGTTGTCTAGTGGTAAAGAGGGATTTTTACTTTTTATTGAATTATGACAGTGAATAATTTGAGTTAAATTTTGCAAGGTTGTCAGTTCAAATCCTAAATCCATCCGGGTTTTCATGTCACTTTGTGTTACGCTAGAGAGTTATGCTCTTATGGTGACACAACAACTGTCAAGTGGCAGCCGGCAGTATGCTTTCCCGGGGGAACGTCCAAGCTAAACTCTGAAGCCAGCATATGATAACGAGACTCTCCAAATTTAAAGAGTGTGGTGGCCTAACATCGTCTTAAAAAAAGTAAATTGATTATATCTTATTTCAATAATATGTTCTTAATTAAATAACATTATTGTAATTAAATTTATTTATGACTCTTAATGTAAAACGTATTATATGTTCATAATGTAGTTTAGGCTTTAATAGAATTAATGGTTTATTATAAAGATAAAGTTTTTAAAACATTAAAAGATTGAGAGGCTTTAAGTTCAAATCCTTTAAATAATAGAAATTGTTGTGGTTTTAGTTATAGACGAAACTACGGCTTTACTATAACACGTCCGAGGATACTACTGTTTTTTTGATTGTCCTAAGTATGGGCATCATTCTTAATTTAGTGATTTAAAATTCATGTTATGGAAAACATTTAAGTATTAACACTTAGGGTTTTATACGGAATATTTTTATTTATTTATTTTAGTATTCTTAAAGCTTTTGTTTTTAGATAAATCTTGATGTGTTCACTTTTAAATTCACCATAAAATCCTATATCCATATAATATCCTATATCAATGATATTTCAAACATCAAGTTTTATGCTAGTTTAACAAATCTTTAATTTGATATGAGTTTTTGAATATCTTCAAAATAATATTTTTATCACACTCGTTCGTTTGCTTATATATATTTTATGAAAAATATTGTCTACAATAATTCAACCATGTTATAAAAAACGCAAACAATAATATATGTGCATGTCAAGCTAGCCCTTCTAGTCCAATTTTGGAAGCAACACAAATGACATGGTAATAAACAAATATCAAAACTTTGTTTTGGGACTTGATGGAAATCACACTTATGTTGACAATTCCTTGAAATACAAGAACTCGTGGCTTATAATAGTATCTCCATTTAGCACCATATTTGATGTTACAGTTTTCAAATACTAACCGGCTAACTAACTTTTAACCGGATGCTACTAGAAATCTAACAAGTTAATAACCGGCCTACCACTAACCGGTTTATATCAGCTTCTAATTGCCGGTTAGAAACCGGTTTATATTATGATCTCTGAAACCGGCTATATCGGATAGGGGTTTCTTGTTTCAAAGCGGTGTTAGTACCCGACCCGATTAACCGGTTGTTTGACCGTCGACTAATAACCGGTTTTTGACTAACCAGTTAATCGTTGTGCACCACCAAGTGCAACCACACTAATACTTCACATTTAAGTAAACAATAAACAAGATGCTAAGATAAATAATTATCAATACAAATTGATATTGATAAAATAATTTTCTTGACAAGAAGAAATATGTATATTTATGATTTAAACATAATAAAATTGTGTTCATAACACCTTTTGGGTTTATAAATAAATTGTTTAAAACACAAGGAAAGCAAATACGTTTTTCTTTTCTATGGCCATATATTAAGGGCAAATAAAAAAAATAAAGACCAATATACTTTTTGTTTTTCTTACAAAAGTTACTCAACAATTTTTTTTTTACGTTAAAGTCCCTCCATATGTTAATTTTGAAAAACAAAATGTCATAACTTACCAAAACGTAGTTTTTCATAACATGAAAAATGGAAAAATATATATAAAAAATTTATTAAAACCAAAGTTGCAGAGAATTCAAAATAGATACAAAGTGACCGAGATCGACAAATACTAGTATTGTATCTACTCATTCAGGTTCAGATTGGCATCAAAGCAATACGTACTAAGTGTCTATTAATCAAAACCCAAAGAATTTAAAGTGCTTCAAATACAAAAGTAGAAAAGCTAACACGGTTTTAAACCGAACTGTGAACATCCTTAGTTATAAAAAAAATCTCGTTTTCAAACAAAATAATATTGGTTTTGCTATTTAATATAGTCATATGATTTTTTACAAAGAAAACAAAATAAAACAAACATAAGCCAATACTTTTAATCAGCATAGTATATATTACATGTATGCCATAAACAAAAATAATATATATATATATATATATATATATATATATATATATATATATATATAGATTTTGGATCATTTCAGAAGTTTTTTTACAGCAAGAAGTACGAGAAGTGAATGCGTAACTCCATTAATCCCTAATTTCACTCTCTTTCTTATGTGTATGTGCGTTGTGTAGGTGCATATGTATGTGTGTAGGTACGTATATTTGTATATGTGTACGTATGTTTGTATATATGTGTGTATGTTTGTATGTGTGTAGGTACATAGGTTTGAATGTGGCTCGGTACATTTATATGTTTGTAGGTAGGTTTGAATGTGTAATTAAGAGATAAATACAACCAACCTACATGAAACATCATATGAAATGAAGTGAAATTAATGATTAATGGAGTTATACCTTCACTTCTCGCACTTCTCGCTGTAATATGACTTCTCACAAGATCCATTATAAGTTATGTCATTGGTTTGTTCAAAATTAACATGTGAAGGGACTTTAATGTGTAAAAAATTATTGAGAAACTTCTGTGATGAAAAACAGAAAAAATATATTGGTTTTCATGATATTTGCCCGTATATTAAACCAAAAAAAGGCACGACTTGCAAGAAACAAAACAAGAGCCCAAACAAAACAAAAGCAAAGAGTCAAACAAGAACAAACAAACAAGTTACAAAAGGAAATTCACAAAGTTGAATTTACACCAATCTTTCCAATCCATGCTTGATCTACGACTCCTATGCGTTGCCCATAAGAAGGAAGTATTGTCACTAAGGAAAGCAAATACGTATTCACACTTTTCAACTCTTTTAAATTGTCACTAAGAAACACAAAAACAATACAAACAAACATAGGATGTTTAAAAATAGTTGATGTACTCATCTAGAATTGTGCTTGATTGAACAACAAAGAACATGAGAAACATACTATCCTTGTTTCTTTTTTCATATATTAGGGTTTCAGGATTTGTTGTAAATAGAAAGATAAAATAAAATTGTTATAGTAAAGATAAACTAATGTTAATATAAGATATTAAATAAAAAAGAGAAAATGCAAATTACAAAGTTACCAATCATGTAAGTGACAAGTGGGTGCAAGGTAAAAAAAAAAAACTAACGGTGTTAAGTTATTGAATGAAAATGAAAAAAGAAAACTAAATGACTAAAAAAGGTCAAAAAAAAAAATCATTTAGACTGAAAAGAGGAATATGAGCAAACTGCAAACCACCATGACTAAAACAACACTTAACCATAAATTCATAACACTAAACAATGTTAACTGTTCAGTTACGAATCCAAATTTAAGAAATTTGAACAGATTTTACATAATTGAGAGAAAACAAAAAAACATCTAGCAAAAAGATGATCATGATGTTATAACATGCATCATTTACCTTGTATGTAACAAGTTCATTTAAGCATTACCATTGGTAGGAGATTTTAGAAGCCTTTGCAACCAGTTTACTTTGTTCACAAGACCCTCAAGATCAAGTCCCACTGCCTCAAGTGTCCGCTCATGCATTATATTCAAATTTTCTTTCTCGACCGCAACCTCAACCTTAACCTTATCTGACTGTTCACGCATTGTATTCAACTTTTCTTTCCCGGCCACAACGTCAACCTTAACCTTATCTGCAACTACTGTCCTCTGCGAACTTGAAATACTCTCGGAAGATTCCATCAAAGCACAGTCCATTTCAACACGTATTTCAGTATGCTCGTTTTCTCCATCTTTCTCACCTGATACACGAGCGGTGGAACCAGCTGCTTCATGCTCACGCTCGGCTTCCAAATTCATGCCTGAATCATATGCGCATTTTAGAGTTTTTGATCATTTACATCATATGAAAGTGTACAGATTTTAACAGTTTACAAACAAAGCAGTTCAGATTTAAAATTAAAAAAGACTAGTTTGTACCTTCACCTTGGTTTGTTGGAAAAATGAGTTGTGCGTCACAAGTATGACCACCCTGCATTTAGTAAAATTTAACAATGTCAATCATGATGTCCAACCATCGCTCAGTAAAATGGTTTATTTAGTTGAAGATGCATGCACCTTACTTTTGCGTTTCATGCATATCTTCAACTTAAGTTCTACTGCTCTAAATGGTTATTATATCTCATTATTAGTGTGTTCCTTACTTTTATGTCTGTAAACAATCCCTTAACAGTATATTAGCTGAAGAATCACATGTTCAAGTATTTTTCAAACCAAGGGTATAAGTTCTACATCAAAGGATGGGAGTTTAAATATCATAAAACATAAATAATTGGGCAATATTATCCTAAACATTCAATGAATGTTTTTCTTTAGTTTCTTGTAATTTGCAAGTGGATCCCCTGGTAAGTAATTTATAAAGTATTTATAATTGGTGTATGTCTAGATTCCACTCAACAAATTTTATAATTGACTTTAATAAACTGCCACAATCATGTGACTTCAGTGACGCTATGTCGTAAACATAAAGGGTCGAACGAGCAGCCAACAACATTGTCATCCTCAACACAATGGGCCACGTCACCCTCCCACAGACAATGCTTTAAATCGGACAACCCTTGAGTTTTAACTGATTACAATTTACAAGCTCCTGATTTCAATTAAAACAGCATCAGAGATTCAGAGTGCAGTTTGGAACGTCTTGGGTGCAAGTCTTAATGCGTGTGCATGCTCCCTTTTTATGTTTGAATTGTATTCTATGAAGTTTATCAACCATCAAATGCTTCTCCAACTACATGTGTGATGTGCATAACATGAAAAGCTGTGATTCGATTTAAAGCTTAAACTCTAGCAAAGTATGTAACTTTGAACAGTAACTATAGGTTGATTTGGGCAAAGATTTTGTATATGCGTTAATCCAGGTCACCTCAAATTAGTCAACGGTCAATTTAGGTCTCATCAAACTAGAAAACGGGGCTAAACGGGCAAGTATTATAAAACATGCTAACTTAAAACAACCATCGCCAGTCCACCGCTGCTATTGTTACAGATGTACCCACCGCCGCCTCTTCCACTGCCATAACCAACACGCCCACCGCAGTTGCAGGTACCTTCGTTGTCACCGTTAGCCACCATAAAAATACTATAGGTTTTCGATACTTTTTTCTAAAACGACTCATTTCAGCCTGACTTCATTTTGGCCACAAACTGATAAACCCAAACTTGAAATGATAGTTTTCTACATGACCCGTTTTGACCCGAACTCATTTATCCTTAAGCCATATTGACCCGAATCTATTTTGACCCATGACCCCAACCGCCCAGTTTGCCACACCTAACAGTAACCACTAAAATTGTACCTAATCTCTAATAGTATAAGGACTACACAATTTCGATTCAAAAGACAACTATATAAAAATGTTACATAATCTTCTCTACATACTACATAAGACACCTTAAAATTTTACATACTACACAATTTCGATTCAAAAGACAACTAATCATTAGTATAACATTGGTTTCTATCACAAAATTGAACCATTTATGCAACGGAAATAACTGTTCTTATTGATAGACCATAAAAAGGGAAAATCTAAAAGTCAAAAACCCTACATTTAAATAACGTATGAAGGAACTTAACAGCGTTTCTTAATTAGATATAATAATACTGTTATCTGATGAATAGCTGGAGAAGATAATGATGTTTTAAACAGGTGATCAAGGACCACACTCATTGTTAAGAAAAAAATCATGTTTTTTAGAAAGAACAATGAAAACTTTGCTAGTATGGTTTCTGATTGCATACTATATCGCATTTTTAGGAAGACGATGGGAGGTCCTAGTTACAGCAAAGGATTTACTTTGCTCAGCCCATCTTTATATGCTTTCAATAAGCTAACCACAGGCATATACACTTTGTTTAAACTAAAAATTTTTAGGAATCATCCAGCTTGAAGATCAAGCCAAATCCAGTCAAAAACAGTCTCTTTATTTGTACCAAAAAGGTAAGAAGACAAGATCCGCTAACATTTTGTACTAGAAAAACAGTTTTTTTTCCAGTTCCGGTGTCCTAGACTGATGTGTAGTGCCGTTCCTGTTTTTCTAATCTGGTAGCTGTTTTGTTGCAACTTTATTCTTAATTTTGGTTTCAAGTTTCAGTTCAGAGCCTTTGATTTCATATTAGAACATAAAGTATGAATGTTTCCATGAATGTCCATTATGACAGCCTTTAAGTTACTATAGTGCCAACTACATAAATAAAGTATGCATATATAAACCAATAACTACTAATGGACCGCTAACGCCATGATTCAAATTTCAGACTGAACACTATACCAATAAACATAATCTTACTTATGTAGCATTGAGGCATGGTTTTATAATATTAAAAAAAAGAGAGAAATGAAAATGTAATACATACATATATATATATGTGTATATATATATATATATATAGAGAGAGAGAGAGAGAAGGTACCAAAGCAGCCAATGTCCAGCCTTCTGTTTCAGACCAGTTCAATGAAGGGCGTAAATCACTAACCGATGCTTCATACTTCCCCTCCTCCCCTTCCTTCCCTTCTCCTGCTGGAGGCAGCGGCAACTCAACCTACACAAAAAAGTTACACGTATCGTTTATTCATGCTTCATACGGGCTTTAATATCACCATGTTTTATGCATCATTTATTAACTTCAAGATTAATGAATTTGAGTCTCAGTAAAAGACAACTACATCCTTACATGTACAAGCATTTTGTTACCTTTAGCTCTTTCATGAAAGTGCTGTCTATTAGGCAAGTTTACAAACTGGCTGGTAAATTTATATCAATCTAAGGGCAGGGTTGGGTTACTAGTTACAAGAAACTAATTATTTATACATGAAACTAACAAAAAAATTTTTTTCAAAACTGATCAAAGCATGTACGAACATGGATTATTATTCTTGTCTGCAACATTTAGCCAATCAAGACTTCGTGTCTCGTTCTGTAACTTATATTAACAAAAAAACTTCAGCTATTTGTTTCTCATGAATAGAAAACTTTAGAAACATAAATGGTATGCTTATTAACCTTATTTTTTATAATAACTTAAAATAATGAAAGCTACAAAATCATTTTCATTATGTTTTCAATGTAGCTATCCAAGTTTATTAAACTGATAGCAAGCAGTATAGAAACTGTAAACAAACTTTGACCCAAAAGATTTAGAATTAAGATATTTCTTGAGGCATAGATCTTACATAAAACAAGAAAGTTTTACATATTTCTAATAACTTGTCTTGACTGATTTAATTAAGTGTGGGAAAAATAATTCTCAGACTAGTGTGTGAGAGGAATGACATCTAAATGAGTTGTTGTAGCAAAAAACGTAAAAGAAAAAAAAAGAATGTTTAAAACCCTTAAAGGAAATAATTTAAGTAAAAATATTTGCCATTAAGCAAGTACCATCTACATACCTGTTATAAGAAATATCAGATAGCTTCATTAGTCGCGTCGATTTAATTGACTCGCCTATGGCTACGGGCTTACCAAAGAAGGATAGTGTTGCCCTAGCCTTAGCTAGCAAGAACTATTTCTAGGGTTCAAATTGTGTGTTTGTGTGTGTGTGGGGGGGGGGGTTCCAATGGCCTGTTTCAATGGAAATTATTAAGCCCAATTCTGTTTTTAGAATTGTCAACACGCAAAAAGTGAGCTTTGGGGTTTAAATATACAAAGAAGCATGCCAACCATGGTACACAAGCCAGGTATATAAAAAGAAAGCTAGCGTTTGTATAAACAACTTGATAGTTGATATAAATCCAAAATAGTACCTGAACCTTGTCATCGCTCAAAACTTTAACGACCCTTGCAGACCAATAACAGCCTTGTTCAAACCAATCTACATGGTCTCCAACCTTCCAAGTGCCACTGATGATGACACATGGTTGCGAAATGACAGCTGGCATTTTGCTTTCGCGATACATCAATGGATACGAAGGTCGCACCATTAGAACTTTTGTTGCAATATTTAGCCTCATCATGTACGGAGCTATCTGGTATATATCCTCCCAGCTTAGCTCTCTGCAAAAGCATTTTCATATACAATGTGAATAAGTAACGAGTCAAATATTACCTCTAAAAATAATATTTACTTTAATGTATTAAGGTTTGATTAATATGCATGCGAAAAGAGATATCTAAAACTAAATGTTCATATCAACATTGGCTCGTAGAGCTAGTGAATCAACTCACCTTCTGAGTCATAATCGTAGTGTTCCAACCAAATCTTGTTCTTTTGCAGTTGGATATCCTTAATCTGTTGCACGTGGCAAAAGAGAGATTAGACTTTTCGTAAATTTCTTACCTAATTCTATATACAGTCGAGCGTTTATATTATTTACATTAAAACCGATACACAGATCAAGTACCTTTCTTTCCTATAACACATATAAATCAATAAATGCATTTTTTTTTCCAAACTATGTAGTACATGCATATCAATGTAAGTGTAAGAAGAATTGTATGAAACGGATATATATATACCTTGCATCTGAACCAGGCACCACGAAAACCGTGTTCAAATGTTTTGAATTCAACGAGTTGACCAACTTGAAAGTTGAAGCCACCAGGGTTCTCCATTAACAATTCTATTATGATGATTGATAACAAAAGCATTCAAAGCATAATGAATAATAATAAATAAAAAAAAATGTAAAGAAAAGAAAGTAATCATCACATAAACCCTAGCGATGGTAATTAATGTAGCCGAATTTCGGCATGCAAGTTGATAGACAGTCGATTGATTGGAATGTATAATACAAATACAAATAAAATCAAACCTTAGAATTAGAATTAGAATGAATGAACGGGTTTGAAAGACAAACAAGGAGCCCTAAATTGAAACTGAAACTGAAACTGAAACACGACGGCGGGTGGACTACAAGTAGACAGTGGTTTGGTTTGTAAAACATATATAGTGCCACCCAACGGGATTCTGTCTGGGATATTTATTTTAGGGCCTACATATAAATCCAAAATATTTAATCCATTTTTACTTTTTAATTAATATTTATCTTTAAATACATTATGTACATGTTAATTAAATCAAAGTGAGTTGATTTTCTTACTTTCTTAAAATATTTAAAATTAAATAATTAAAATTGGCTAGACTCCATCATTACTTCTTACTAGCAAAAGTGTCCGCGCGTTGCTGCGGGTTCATAAAAATATCCCCTTGTATTGGTTTGCAGGGTTTGGTGTGGTGTGTAACGGGTTATCAATGCGAGCACGCTACCACATGTGCATATGGTTTGTTGGATTTTTATCTTTTTTTTTGTTCAGGGGTTACATTGTGTTTTGTGAAATGGGTGCTCGCGTGATGCGATGAGGTGCGTGCGTAATCCGACATTGAACGCATAATAAGCGTCGGTACATGTTTCACCTGATGACAGTGCGTACATAGCCTGAAATTCAACGTCTAACTCGTGCAAAGCCGGTGCATGTGTAACCGAAGATTGAACACGTGTAACCGGCAATGAAATGCACGTTACCGGCATTAAACATGCTTATCAAAACCGAGCGCACGATTCACAATGATCTGGTGTGAGGCGCTGGGTTGAGCGCTTACCAAGATTGAGTTAAGCGCGTTACGCGGTGCTGGGCATGCTTTATCGGCCCGATACATGTAAACAATGACATCCACATAGTTGGTGGCGAAAAACAAAAAAAAGATGGAATTTGAAGTAATTCAAATAAATAACTTTTTAAACTAACCCATTTTGGGTCGAATCCATTTATGACCCGACATCGTTCTAACCTAAAACGTGTTCTAACCTATCTCGTTTCGACTCAAACCTGTACCAACCCAACCCGAACCAAATTAACCCGTTTTTGTCGACTCGTTTCGACCCTAATCCAGTTCTCGACTCGACCAGTTGCAAGTTCTAACTGGTAATCAGGTAACATGTTAATTTTTTTAAAACTAAAAAAGTATATAAATATGAAACTTAGTGGTTGTTTTGTAACCTCTTAACAATTATTAATAGACTACCTCTTAATAACTCGTAACCTCTTAATGGTTAAGAGATAGCCTTAAGTCTGAATGGTTAAGATGTAACTATTAAGAGGTAGCCTCTTAACCATTCAGACTTAAAGTTACCTCTTAACCATTCAAAGGTTATGCGTCATTAAGAGGTAGCCACTTAATGACCATTAAGAGACTACCGAACATCCCCTAAGTATCATATTGCTATAATACTTTTTTAGTTTTAATATAATTAACATATAATTTATTTCAACAGGGAGTATTTTGGAAATTATAAGAAAACTGAGCGAGCTGATACCCGTAAAAGTTTCTCACGCTCCCAACATACCTGATGTACCAATCCCACATAAAAGCATGATATTTCTATATGGATTAACTACCGGTACAATACTTGAGATAAAAGTTGAAAACTATTTGTGAACTGGTCTGTTCTAGTACTAATAAAATTTAATTTTGACTAAACTAAGATTGCAAAGTGGAGGTCACATTTGAAATTAACTATCAGTGTTATATTAAGTTAATTAAATTGGACATAAATATGAAAAACAGTATGGTTTCAAATTTTATATAAGTAAATTTGAAAGAGCGTCTTTTGAACCCTTAGGTGTAATTATCTTTGCTAGGTATTTGTGTTTGTGTTTGGTGTTACATTAAAATTTCAAGCAATAACATGTTACATACAAACTAATCCACCAATTACAAGTATTGGATATTTAGATTAGTTGTATGATATCACAAGCACATTGTTCTGCAATTGCGCAAAGCACAGATACAATATTGATAGAAACTGAAGCGAAAAGATATTAATATTATGTTCTATTGCCAGCCACATGTTTGTCTAATAGTGTTGGTGTGCCATCATCTGAAATTAAGAGAAACCAAAACAAAAAAAGTTTTATAGTTTTTAAAGATTTTATTTTTCATCATGTATACCTTAAGTAAAAGAAAACATGTGTTAAGGATATGCGAGCTCACAGGAACATATTTTTTGTTCCAGCCAACGAAGACCGCTACTTCATATTTTATGATATCAAATTAATATAGTTTAGTTTTCTTTTAATTATATCATTATATATAGAATAGCATACAATTTAAACCAATATGATTCGTGGTCTACAAAAGAAGTTATATGCTGCATAACATACATTGTACACTCTTGTTGCAGGTTATTTAAGATGTTTGATGCTGAAGGATATAATAGTCATTTAATTGAGAAACAATTGTTAAAAACCATAATGTTACATGCACATAACTACTTAACAATATGGTTTGCAATGCTTTAAAAATGACATTTACCATGAAATGTAGAGCGCACAACTTTGGATAAAACCCAGCCCGTTTAACTTCAAAAATAATTTACTTATTTCCTTTAACTGTAGCTATCGCGTGAATGAAACGGCTTAATTCAAATATATATAAACCATTAAAAGATTCATCTAAGGATTGATGTCATTCTAAAATTCAATAACCGAGCCCAAATATAACAATATATTGACTGTTCTACCCCTGAAAGCAAATGTTATAAAATAGAATGTTATATGCACACTATTACATAAGAGTAACATGAACAAAACTAAATTTAATTTTGGTGTTACAATACAATTGATAAAAAGAAAACCAACTCTTATATTTAAAAAAGAATAGCTACTAACAATAACCATGTGCTTCTAACAACTAGTGAGTAATTTTTGTACACGTGAAAAATTAGAAATTGAATTTTACTTTCAGTGTAGCCCTCTCTTCATCATACAATTTAAAGGAAATAGAAAACATTCAATAGACTAAATAATTAACCGAACCTACTTTAAATATATATTTTCTAAAACAACCAAGACATACCCTCTAAATCTACTACTATATACATTATTATGAGGCTCAATTACACACTCAACATTTGATAGACTATTAGCAATATGAACTTGCTAGCTAGGGGGTAAGCGACCCAACCTTAGTTAGCAAGTGTTTTAGAGATTAATTATTAGTCTTATAGCCTTAGTAATTTACCTTTAAACGCAAAACCCACGGGATTCGATAAAGCAATGTAGAGATCACACCTACACAAAGCAAAACAAACATACAAAGGAACTACACGTTTAAGAGCTCGATAAATTTCAGGCCAATTAGTCAACATTTTAACCAAAGCATTTGGACGTGAATTTTAAACCTTGCTACTGACACCTGTACGACCAAACCAAACAACTATCCTACTCGCAGCCGAAAGTAAACGATCCAGATAATATTAAGTCAAACACTATTTTAAGTAGGTTTTGTGGTTGTAAACTAATTTAGATTAATTATGTGTTTGGTCGTGAGCATAACATTTAAGCATGTCATCAAAAGTGAGTTACATAAAGCAAAGTATGTAATCTTCCATATCCAACCATCTTATTCTCTTTTCTTTACCTTTTTACTTTTATTTATAAGTAGTCTGCTTCTATCCAATCTTTATTAAACCTAAATATAGATGACCAGACATAAGCAAAACAAGATTTCAACACACAAACAGTATCCTATAACTATACAAATTTATTAATTCCTCTAATATTACCATATGATCTTGTGTTTCTTTTCATACCCAAGTAGACTACTGATTGTTTTCTTTTTAATAATTGAAACAGAAAAACAAATGGCCATTTTTACTCACAATAACCGGTTAAACAATATACAGGGCCGTCTTTGGCATGGCAGAGTAGTCGACGGCCACAGGCCCGGCACCCCGCTAGGCCCAAAAGATTTTTTTTTCAAAAAAAATTATATGTATTTTTATTAAACACATGTGTATAATCAATGTTTCAACACAATTACATAACTACTAGCTTGGTCTAATGGTAAAGGGGTATGACATCTAACAAAATGTTGTGAGTTCTAATCTTATTTGAGACAATTTTAAGCTTATTTTTATACAAAAGTTTTTTACATAACTTAAATCATAATCAAATAAGCCTATTTATAATTAAATTGTTTAAACCCAACAAAATGTTTCTTTTACTTAAGGCCCAAAAAAAAGTTCGCATTTGGCCCAAATTTTTTTTTCGTTTTTCGGAGCCGGCCCTGACAATATATATAAGCAATTATTCCTAAAAAGTATGCCTCTGTCTAGTCTCTATTAAACCTAAATAAACAGATGAACCATTTTAAACCCAAGTGAACTACTAAAACCAAAATAGCACAAAACTATAGATCATTAACTACTGTCTATGTCATACTATGTTGTGTCATACTAACGAAGAACAAAACAAATGAAAATAATTATCATTCACATCCCCATTTTTGGTAGGCTACTTAGAAAAGTAAATTATTACTTATTTCACTTCCAAAAAAAAAATAACTGAAAACATCTTGTCAAATGCACGTCTCCTTCATCAAGAACCCTATTCTACTCGGTTTCCTTTTGGGGTTACCTTGTTTAATTTTAAGCAGATACAAACATCAAACATCTCATAAGGTACATAAGCTATCTAATCAAACAAAACAATGAACCACTATCTTGTTGTGATCAAGAGCTGTCAATTGCTTCCTTTTCACACTGGAAAACCATAACTGACAGTGTAAGAGCAACATTGTTTCAAAATGAGGCCTAATGGTTAAGGTCGAAATTCATTCAATATGCATTTCGGTTTGAAATATGAATTCATATAATTTTCTTTCCGCCCAAAAAATATAAAATGGCCTGCTAGAACATGATTGTTTCTATGTTTTTGAATCACCATAGGCCAAGGCGCCAAGCGTGTCGTATCCTTTATTCTATTTGACAGCCTTGTTGGTTAAGAAACTGATTTTATTGTCGCAACATCTTAAGTTGTTGGGGTCGCAAAACTATCCGTGTTAGCTTGCTAAAAACATAAGAAGCCCAAATCGTTGATCAGTTCTATTCAATGTGTCCTGAGGTTGTATCATATACTTACTACATACATAACAACATAAAAAACACTAAAGAAGATAGAAGGAAAAAATGAATTTAGCCTAAACGTTTTTCAGCTGTAGCTCTAAGGGCATTGAGTCTTCAATTTTCTTAAAACAACAATAATGCACATTAATGTTTCCTTATATTTCCATTTTAAGTTATAAAATAAAACATTTTATTAGGGACATTTAGGAAAAAATATAGGAAATAAATACAACAGAAGTAACTCTATAAAGTGCTTCCTTCCATGCATCACCAGACAACAAGTCCCCTGCCATCACACACACACAATATATATATATATATAGGGGATAGTTCAGTGGAGAAATGAAATTAGTGCGAGAAGCGTGAGAAGTTAATCTTGACCCTTGATTGTGTTTGATCTATGACCTACATTTAAGATAGCAATATTGTAATATTGATGCTCCATTTTTAGTGTATTTAATGTTAAAAGGGTATATTAGTATTTAATTATTTAGAAGATTAAGGAAATGTCCATATATTAATACCTTTCTAAAATTGTGGTCTGCCACATTCCAAATATTTGTCCAATTTTGATAACATTACTTACGTTATTTTTTTCAATATAAAAGGAAACTATTATATTTTACATTATAAATATCCTCTTACGAATTACAAAATTTCTTTTTATTTTGTTTGTAATTAATTATTGTTACTTCAAGTGTACGATTATTTTGACATTGTTTATGAATAACTTTTATCGTTTAGTTCACTGTAAGTATATATGATGTGTTTATGTAGGTTTTGAATTATAAAGAACTCGAATGGATATTTAAACCTACGCGGTTTGATAAAAGTCTACACATTCAAAATATATATATATGTAGGGTTATTATTATGTGTGTAGGAATAATAATGAATGTGTAGGATGGTACATGAATACTACTAAAAAAATTATGTTGGTCTGTTGAACAAATCTTACACATAAATACGACTCAAATTATACATGTGTAGGATGTTATCTGAATACTAATGAAAAAATTATGTTGGTCTAGTGAACAAATCCTACACATGAATACGACTCAAATATTAAATGTGTAGGATGTTACATGAATACTACATATGAATATGACTCAAAATAATGTATAGGGTTATTAATAAATATGTGGGATAAAGCACTAGATAAATAAATCGAAGGAATCAAACTACACGAATAGACATAAGCCTACGTATATAATAATTTATACATACAATTTGATGAAAAATAAGAATATAAGGAAATAAAAAAGAATAAAACCAAAAGTTTAAATTGAAAACTTCCTGAACAACATACTAGTTACGTAAATATATTATTTTGACTAATATAATATATAATTATATGAGCAACTGTCGGAATTATAATATGACTATTAATGTTTTTTTAAGTTAACAAACATATAGGATACCAAATAATTGTTTTGGTCATTTGAAACTTCAAAATCATTAATACTTACCACATAAAAAAAATTATGATCTTTACTAATATATTCATACAATTAATTAAATGAGAAAAGGAAAAGAAAAAATCTGATTGGTTTAACTTATTTCTCACACTTCTCACACTAATATGATTTCTCACATGAACTTAAACATATATATATATATATATATATATATATATATATATATATCATTTTAGAGAAATAAAAGATCAACCTAAATTTATACATAGTGAAATTCTTGAAGAAAGCAACGGTTGAAACATGAGAGCCTGCAAGTTTAGCACGAGTCAAAGCAAAAGAAAATATAACTAACAAACCTGATAGCTGGATATCTTAAAACAAAACAAAAAAAACTTTTAATAATCACCTCTAGTACATGGGAAGAAACATAGAGCCTGCAATTGCTTGAAATCATAGCCTTTATCCATAAATTCACTTCCCCTGCTAACAAAAGAAAATGAAGATTAAATATGAAGACTTGGTTTCTAGTAAAGTTCAACTTACAACAGCCATGAAGGGTCATTTTGATTAACAGAAAGTACTCTTGGAAGCGCAGGGTTTGAAACAAAAGAGGTAACGAAGTAGAGCTATGTTTTGAAAAAAACACAAGGAAGCAATAAACATCGTTGATAACAACAGAAAATAACAATTAGGTTTGGATTAGGCCATCAAAAACATGGGGCATATTTAAAGCAGAGGATAGGTAACCAGGTGTTGATTGAATTTCCATAACCGCCATTCAATCAATTGGGATTCAAACCCATAATCGTTACTGAAGAAACACGAATCCGCTCCCCACTAATGGGTCCTGGATCCGATGAATCAACATGGTAGGATACGGTTAATTGCCAACACGATATGAACCCAATTGCCTAAAGTCCAGTGACGAAGTCCTGCAAAACAGACACGTGAGCTCGTTACGGGAAGGAAAAGAGAGGGTCTTCCCGTAACCACCCTCCGGCGTGAGAATAAGTACAGTTCTGACGAAGATAATGCACTTAAGTAAATTGAGAGAGTACAGTGGGAGTGAATGAATACCTTATGATGATTGATAGGGTATTTATAGCCGAAGGGTGTGGGAAGGTAATTGGGCCAGCTGTCCTTTTCAGAAGATGCTCTCGTAACCACCTGGACACGTGTCCTCTTTTGATAGGTTCGGTTTATATGTTGCATGTGCATGTATAACCACCTAGACACGTGTCTCTCTGTTATAGGCTGAACATGTATCATTGGCCATGTGCACGGTTATAACGGCCTTGCCAGGTGTCACTGGCTGATTGGCCGAAGGATCACGTATTGCCCGAGAAAGCATCTTGGCACATCTTCTAAAAGGTAATTACTTATTGACAGCTGTCCCGGAGCATTACCTCGTGGTCATTTACGTGGAGGGATATTCCTTCTTGCGGATGATTTTTGAGGGTGCTAGGGTGCTTCCGCATGTGCTGTGAGGGTGTTTCTTCCTCAGAAGAATTATGCGGATGATTCATATGTCCCGCAGGTGCCTTATGAGGGACTTCTGGTTAACCCGCGGGTATTACTTAAGGGTATTTGGGTATTTTTGGTACCCTACCTCTATAAGTCCCCTCAGTCCAGTGTTTCTTCCGTGTTAAGTATTTTATGCGGGTGAAATTCCGGACTTAAGGCGTATTTGGGGACTTTTTATTTTTTCAAGTTGGGTAGAAAATATCTTCTGTTGTTGTGGATAATCATGAAAAAGGACAAGTTGACTACTTGCAGGCGCGTGTGTAGGTGACAGGACATTTGTGATGGCTGCAACTGTACCCGACTGTACAACTTTTTCACTTTTTCGAATTTCCCGCGTGACGTGGCGAGTATCTGTTGGGCGATTTTCTCTCTCTCCACTGTTCACCTCCCATCGTATTAATTGCGATGAGTATATATAGGAGGAGTTAACTTCTTTTTGAAGTTTTATCGCCTTTGCATTCTGATTATTTTCTTGCTTATTTTCTCTGAAACTTTCTGCATATTCCTTTGATCTTTTTCGTAAATTTACCTAACATCACACCAGACATTTACGTTATGACTAGTACGATGGCAGAAGTTGACGAAATAGAGGTTCAATGGAACCAGGATGAATATCAGAAACTCCTTGAAACGTATGGTATTCCACCGGAGTGGGGACCGGAGTTCCCCTCTACCGGTTCTATTGCCAGCTTCCCACCTCCTGGGAAGATGGCTTTGTACGTTGACTACTTTGTTTCGGGGAACTTTCGTCTTCCCGTCACAAAGTTTTTCATGAAGGTGATTAAAGCGTTCAGGATTCATTTATCCCAACTTCATCCGCGTGCCGTTATGCGAATTCGCCATTTCGATTCGTGTGTATGGCTCACGATATGGTGCCCCGGTTAGACCGGTTTGCGGTGTTCTACAAAATGGCTCGCCAGAATGGTTGGTTTATTTGTCATTCTTTGACCGACAGGGCTCTTGGACGAGAGACCGAGGCCGTATCAAAAGATTGGAAGAAGAAATTCTTCTGGATTTCCGAGTGCCGGAGACCATGATTCTCCGGTCGGGCAATGAACCTCTTATTGATGTTACACCGGCTGTCTATGAGGGCCGTGATTGGTATCACAAGTTGACTACTCCGCTAACTCCAATGCGGGTATTACCTGAGGAGGTCCTTGTGTGGGCAGGAGTGAGCCGCCTGTGGCCTGCTCCTTTTATAGAGCCTGTTTTCATTGGATTGGACGGCCGTAAGTCTATAGCTTTCTTGGTTTAAATAACCGAAGTTCTGCTTTTGAACTTTGCGTTTGTTTTTCAGGTTTTGGGTCGGTGCTTAACGCCTTGTACGAAGACAAGGGATGCGTGGGAAAAAACATCCTCGACGTTAAGCAAGTACCTGTCCTCGAGAGGAATGCCAAATATTTCCTCTTCCCTGTGAAGGTGCGGGCCGAGCCGAATGTCTCGGAAACTATTTTTGAAACAGGTGCGTACATCTTGAACCCTCTTCCTCTTAATACGCTGACCTCCGATGGGACGATCATCATTTTATGTGACAATTCTACCACTTTTGAGGGAGAAAGCTCGGATGACGCTCCTGAAGTTTAGTCTGTTTCACATTTATTGGCAGAACTATACCGGAAGAGATCTCTCCGGACTTCCCAGGAAAGTGACGTGGGTGGTAGCACCGTGGATGCTGGGAAAGGACCGAAGGCGAAGAAGCAACAGACTCGCCGTTTGAGGAAACCACCTCCGCCTAGCCTTGCGGAGCGTCTGGGGACGGTGGATGGTAAGTATTCATTGTCCAACCTTTATTTCTTTCGAAGTCTGGATCTGATTGTGAATTTCTTATGCAGATCCGTCAATTGTGGAGGACAACGTGGTTGAGAGGCTACCAACGCCTACTCCGAATGTTGAGAAGCAACCGTCTCCTCCTCCAGAGAGGGTGGTTGAGGGAAAGCCTGTTACTCCTCCCACCGAGACACAAGTGGAGGGGACCAGTTCGCAACCAGCGTCCAACCAATCATTGGACTATCTTTTTAACGCTGGCGTTGCTACTGGTTATGAGGGAGATAACCCGGTTATGGACGATGTTGGTTTTTTGGTGCATGGATCTCCCTTCCAACCTTCTACTCAACATTTTTCTTCCTCCTCACCCGTGACTACGGGTACTAGGAGGTATTCATTATTTGGACCGTCCGTCCAAGGGATTGGTGGGAGTTCTACTCAAGTTTTTCAACAGTCTTCCTCAATGCCCACCCGTCTTGTAGCCTCAAGCTCCCAGTACTTCGTGGATGCGCAGTTAGGAGGAGATTACGATTTGTTCGTCCCGCCATGGGACATCGTCAATGGGTCCCGTTTTTCGGACCCTCAAACTTGTATGAATTTTGTTAAATATTGTGTGCCGCCTGCCGAGATGGCATATCTTCAAGACCGCTCTCGCCAAGACCTCCATACTGATTTATCTATGTATTTGGCTAACACCATAGCCTGTACCCAGGAAATCTTGCGTGAGTGGCGCACAATGGGTGGGAAGCTAGGTGCAGCTTCCGAGGCCGTTAAGGCTGCGGAGGAAAAAGCTGAGGAGCAGCGAAAAGTAGCGGTCGCGGCTAAATGGAAGCAAATCGATGCTCAAGCTGGAACAAGACTGGAGTGTTGCTGCTGCTCAGAGTTGGAATGAAGCCTGTGAAAGGTCCAATTCTACTCTTAAGGCTTCCCGAGCTGAAACTCAAAGGAAGAGGGATGAATTGGCCAAGACACAGGAAGAAGTGTCTCGCCAAAACGCCCAGATCCAAAGCTCGGGGATGAACTAAGATTGCAGAAGGAACAGTTGGAACTTAAAGACAAAACTGCTACTGAAATGCAGTCCGCGTATGACTCTCTTCTGCAATCTCTAACTGAAGATGAGGCCCGCACCTCCGGCGAATTACAAGCGCTTCATGATAGGGCGGAGCGTGCGGAACGGGAACGACGGTGGTTCCTCAATCACAGTCTTGATTCCGTAAGTTTTCAACGTAAAGTCTTTATTTTGTGTAATTTACTTTCATGATTTTGACAAATTTTTCATATCTTGTATCAGGTTATTCACCATATCAAGAGAAGCACAGAGCTCACCGACTGCTTTCTGAATTTGAAAACTGCTTCAGCAGGGTTTGACCGGGTAAAATGTAACGATTCCGACGAAACCAAGTATACCCTAACCGGTAGACAATAGTTACGTTATATTTAATGTCGGGTACATGAGTTACCACAGTAATTATACGAGAATACATGGTTCACTGTATTGATTGTACGTGAATATATAATTCATCGTATTGAATATGCGATCAATCGATCGATAGTTATTGAAACCCGAACGAATCGAGGGTTCAATTATAGACGATATCTATAATATTTAGTGATGTTTACGAAGTATTAAAGCTTCGGGATAAGTGAATTAAAGCACAGAAAAAGAATTTTCGATTTAATGTACGTCGGTACGTTAAACGAAACCTTTAATACCAAACCGAGCAAGAGACGATCGATCAAGCCGAAAAAGATGCGCAATAATTAATAATATGATGTTTTAAGTTAATAAAAGTCATGGTTTAAGCTTTTAAAGTTTTTAAATCGGTTTAATATAAATTTCATTTTTAGGCCGAAAACGACCGTTTTAACCTCGTTTTAAGCCGAATTAAACATTTAACCAAAAACGAACTGAACCAGATTATCCAAAACATTATCCGGATTCTCAATATCCAAATTTGTGGCTAAGAATGAAAGGGTGGGTCCCACCCCACCCCCTCTTGAAACCGATCGGACCTTAAGGGGTTATCCCCAAGTCCTTATTTCTTTTTTTTACACAACAATTCAACATCTATCTTCTTCCTCTCCACAAGATGATCTAAAACCGAGATTTTGTAGCAAGAAAACGAGGTAAAGAATCGAGTTAATCACGTTTCCATCTTCGTTTCTTGAGTTTATTTGCAAGAAAATGAGGTTTCAAAGATGAAAACCGATTCTTGCATGATCAAGTGATGTATACGGGTTATACAAGGGATCTTGGTCCAAGAAAAGAGTTAAACGAACCAAGAACGAATTTTTACGGTTTAAACTTTAGTTTTGAAACAATAACCGAAACAATAGTGTAAGAGGCTTGATCGTGAGTGTAACTTGCTTGGTATTGTGGTATGTTGGTTGTAGGTTCTGTATTTAGTGGTAGTTAAGGCGGAAAGACGAGTTTGTAGCTTGTAGTGGCGGAAAACGAAAGGTATATTCGGTTTATGTTCGGTTTTGGAGTTTTTGGACAGATTGTTGATGGTTTAGAGTTAGGTCATTAAATTTTACAGAGGTGTTAAATACATGAAAATATGAGTTCTGTGAATTTTTGGTAATTTTTGGACAAAGGATGAATATTTGGTGAATTTAATGCTCGGTTTTGGCCAAAAATGGTGAAAAATAGTTAAATATCATGAAAAATTCTGGAAAATTACAGATAAGCTTTTTATAACATCTATAAGTCACACACAAAATTTTAGGTCAGTTGGAGAAGTCTAGGTAGGCTTTTCGGTTAAACGAGTTCTAGGGTTTTCTAGCTCGGTTTTAGTGAAAATGGCATGTAAAAGAAAATTTTGGTTCTGAAAAAAATTACAGGGGACTATGTGGATGGCAGGGGACATCCAGGAAAAAAATTGGGATTTTTCTAAGGTCGTTTGGTATTTACGACATATTTAGTGTTTAAATGGTGTTTAAAAATAGATAAATAAATTATAAATATAAAAATTAATTCTGGAAATATTTTTATTAAATTCCCCACTATCAAAAAGTGATTTGGGCAAAATTTCAAGATCCGAGACAAAACGGATAATTATTTGTGCAAAAACAAACTTTTAAAGTTTAAAACGCGTAAACCGGTAAAGTTCGTCTAAACGAACTGACTGGTGTATAAAAACCCTAGAAATGAACTATTTTCATATAATTGAGTTAAACAAGTAAAAATGAATCATCCGAAAATAATTCGGATGATTTGGGTATTTTTAACCGATTTAACAGTTTCCGGTACGCCAAAGACGGAAACGGGTCCCGCGGCCAATCGGGGCGTCTAAACCGAGCTCTAATTTCACAACTTAAATTAAATTATCAGTCAACCACTATTTTCGGGTCGTGTGTGACCAAACTTATTTTTGAAACGTAAAAACGGATAACCGTGCTAGGCACGCAAAACGGGGAAACGAACTAATATAAATTTTGACCACTGAACTCTAAACGATATCACAATCTGAGTCCGGAGAAGTGTTTCTGGGTTAACATTGCCCCCAGAACGGGTACAGTACTGGGTTAACAGTGTCCCCAGATGTACCGGTTAACACGGTTAAAGATTATATAAACAATAATTGTATAATAACGATCGTAGGGATCATAATACAGATTGGACGTGTTAACTGATAATGATTGTTGTTACCTACTTGCATGTGCTAAGGTGAGTTTCACGAGCCCCTTTTTCTGAATTGTTTTCAAATATTTTCCTGGGGCGGAAGCATGTTACTATTGAAATGTTTAAGTACATACTGAACGCATGGATTTGCGTGTATTTATAAATATTTGATTGTACGGGAATCGTACGGAATGGGTACAGTACTGGGTTAACAGTGTCCCCAGATGTCTCTAGAAGTGTTTCTGGGTTAACATTGCCCCCGGAATGGGTACAGTACTGGGTTAACAGTGTCCCCAGATGTCCAAAGAGGTGTTTCTGGGTTAACATTGCCCCCGGAAAGGGTACAGTACTGGGTTAACAGTGTCCCCAGATAATATTATATTATGATATTGATTAAGGTTTACTCAAATTGTGAAACTCACCAACTATTCGTAGTTGACCCGTTTTCTCACATGCTTTTCAGGTACAATTAAGATGAAGTGATTGCTTACGTGCTAAGTGCTTGATGTGTGTAAGATTTGCGTGTGGGATGTTAGGATACATTATATTACATAGAATTATGTATCGTATTGTATGATGTGTGTATCACCTAGACGGTAATGAATTATGAGATAATGCAATTTGAAGTATATTAATGTATTCAGTTTTCTTTATAAACAATGTGGTTGATATCAGAGGTGTCTGTTGCATCCCGTTTACGTTTCTGCTGCGGTTACGGGGTGTTACAGAACTTGGTATCAGAGCCATTGGTTATAAAGATTTAGGATGTCTTTAAAAGATACCTAAAATATAACCAGTAGCTCAAGTATTATAGGATCTGAATATCAACTAATAATATATAGTGACGAGATCTGGATGAACTTGGATGGACAAGTGAGTTATTATGGTCCGGAACATAATAACAGACTTGTCCGCACGAAGGAATTCAGGGGAAGTCACGGGGTACATTAATAGGTAAAAATGGCAACATATGTGTAAAGTATATAATATTATTTATGCGTGCTAATATGTATATATATATATATATATATGTATATACATCTTGTGGGTACATGTATTGAGAAATAGGACCCGGATAAGGAACCGGGGGATGAAATAATAAAAGTACCGAGGATGCTGAGATTTCTAGAGCATTGGTTGATGATAAGTCTGACTTATCGGGTCATAGTTATGATAGTGCCAAGTTAGATCTCCCGTTTGACATTAACCAGAAATATCGAGTAACCGTCACTCCCAACCGAAATTAATAAATCCCTTACCCTACCAATACCGGTACCGTATATCCTAATAACCCCCTATGTTCACCGAACCGCCGACCCTCACGTACGGACGGACCTGTACATGAACCCATTCTTATTCCATTAAGGTAAATAAATAAATAAATAAATAAATAAAATAAAGTAAAATAAAATAATAATAATAATAATAATAATAATAATAAATTTGATAATAAATGAGCAGATAAAAATAATATATAGAAATATATATATGTATTTCTCACTCTCAAACATATGAGTCATACCACCTCCAGATCGAGAATCACCGAACTTAGCGAACCTAGAACGCCTGGGGACATTGACTGAGCAAGTGATAGAGTTTCCCATAATAGTAATTGATAATATTTGAAGGCAACCCATGTCGCGCGATTACCTTGAACCTTGCAACTCCCTATGTTATCCTTACATCCGTTAGATGCCTATACCAATGTATACTCGAATAGAATGATTACCCGTACACAAGGAGGTGTTGGAATCATTATAGCATAGTTGGCTGTTCGTTCGTAGGTGGTATACCGTGTATGCCAGATATACAAATAGACACGGATATTATAACTCCGTGGTACGTAATCGTTTGGTGCTCACAGTGAACATGTATCGGTTATGCTGACATGCAGAAGGATATTGAAATCAAGCATATTAAACATTAATCTTTGTTGAGAAAGATCTATATGTCAGTTGGTGACAAGGGTTATGAAACATATTTAAACGTTAACCGACGTCAGGTTAAGTCCCTATGATATTATATTTGTGGGACATATATACTAGATACCGGTATGTGTAATATGTATGATAATATTTGGTGTGTATGTGTACCTGTTGTTATGATTGAGCTGGTAACGAGTTATACGGTGAGATTAGTATTGATTACTGCGTACGGGGTGGGTACGGCAGAATGACATAAAGAGAGTAACTCCAATGATGGAGATTGATATGATTCAGTTGATTGCTCAAAGATAGCAGATGATGATACCGAATGTCGTATCACAGATCACTGCTAGTGTTGATGCAAATGTGATCGCAGAATTATAGATCGAGCAATCACATGAATATGAATATTTCAATTCTTAGTGGTATTACTAAGAGTGATAATGTCCCACCGAATACTATTATGACTACAAGTATTAGTTATAAACTAAACATGAATAGTAGACGTAATGAATTAGATCCGGTATGAAGGATATGTTTGTTGGCTGTGTTAAGGAAATTATTAATAGTTTACTGATGGTAAAGGGAGGAATAGATTAGCAAGTGGATAGAAAAGATCAAAATGGTTAAGGATATTGGTAAGAGTCTAGAACATTGTGTAGTGAAATATGCTATAGATATGTTGGTAGATTATGTTGTATCGTGATGGAACACGATGATACAAAATTATAGTTAGAAGATTTTTACTCAGATGATATGTTTAGAATTTAAAATTCTTGTGCTAGAGCACTTTTATTCGAGTAATTAAGTTCAGAGATTGGAAACTGAGCTAAGGAAGATAGAAATGTTGTGTGCTGATCACTTAGAACACGCTAATCGTTGGAGGAATTGTCATGTCTGGTAACATGGCTAATTACTCCTGAAACTAAGCGAAGTGAGCGCTATATTGGGGACTAACTCCATCGATAAGGAGTATAGTCAATCCTGTAAAATATACAACCTTTGGAGGGGTTGTGTCACAAGCCAGCATTGATATATTTGACTCTATGGGAAGCGGACTGGAAGGACGTTGATGAGACGTCGAGTGTTAAAGAAGAGAAATGATAAAGGTATAGTGCAAGATAGGCTCTCGAATAAGTAGGTATGTCCTACAACCCAGAATTATACTAAGACTAGTTCTGGTGTGAAAACATGAACCGCATGAAGGGTCCTTCCCTAAATGTGGAAAATATGGTTATCGGTAGGAAGAAGAATGTCGAGTGATAGTAGGCCACAGGTGTGGTAAAGATGGACGTAATGCCCCAATTGTAGAACCAATTGAAGCCATGTGAACCGGCAACCCCAACCCATTCGTGTACAACCACTCCGAACCCAACAACTTCAATAACAATCCATCCAAAGAAACCAAATTATACCAAACAGTTGTACTTGCTATGAATGTGGCAGTACATAACGTTTCGAGAGAAATTGCCCAAAGTTGAACCAAGGTGTCGTTGGAAGACGAACCTCATGGCAAGCATCAACCTCTGATCAAGCAAGGAGCCGTGCTTTTGTGAGTAATTAGAATAAAGCATGTCATGATCCAAAGGTGGTGTTAAGTATGTTGTAGTTTTAAATCAATAGGCTTCAGTGATATTTTTACGGTCGTCGATAGAAGTTAGTTCCTGTTAACCTCCTATCATTTGGAAAGATACCGATTAGTGAAACTATAGAACCCTATACTGTAGAATCGCTTACGGTAAACCCCTAATGGTTAACTTAATTGTTCGGAATTGTCCTATTATTCTGAACGATTAACCTTTCCTTATTGACCTACGACCAGTAAAGTTAAGAAGTTTTGACGTAATAGTTAACATGGATTGGCTAACTCAACATGAAGCTGAAATCAAATATGAAAAGAAGATGATTAGAAGCTCTCCTTTGGACGATGAAGCGATTAGATACAGAGAAAAGTGTACGGTATTATGTTACCACTCTAATCTCATCTTGAGATGTTATAATATTTACGACAAGAAGACGTGGTGTATTTAACAAACGCGATTGCCAAAGTATTTAAAGGAAAACATATAGAAGATATCCCGATGGTACGCGAATTTCCACAAGTTTTCCCAGAAGAACTTCCTGGATTACCGCCAACCCGACAGGTCGAATTCAGAATCGATTTAATGTCTCAAGCTGGTCCTGTTGCTAAAGCACCACACCGACTTGCACTGTCCGAGATGCAAGAATTATCCAATCAGTTACAAGAATTGTTGGATAAAGGATTCATACGACCTAGTTGGTCGCCAAGGGGTGCACCAGTGTTATTTGGGAAATGAAGGACGGAAGTGTTAGGATATGTATTGATTAGGGAGAATTGAATAAAGTGACGATCAAGAATAGGTATTCACTTCTTTGAAGTAAATGATCTGTTTAACCAACTGCAAAGGGCGATTTATATTTAGAAAATTGGTCTTAAATATAGTTATCACCAAATGAAAAATCCAAGAGGAGGACGTTGCAACAACAGCGTGTCGGACTCGCTACGGCCATTATGAATTCTTAGTTATGCCTTTCGGGCTAACAAATGCGCCGGCAGCATTCATGGAACTCATGAACCGAGTCTGTAAACTTTAATTTGACAAATTTGTCATAACATTCATTGATGATATTTTGATATATTCGCAACGTAAAGAAGAGCACGAACGACGGTTAAGGAAAATTGTGGAAGTGTTAAAGCAAGAGGAGTTGTACGCGAAGTTTTCGAAATGTGATTTTGAATAAAGAAGGCATAATCCCTTGGTCATGTTGTAAAGCAACAAGGATTTCACATAGACCCAAATAAGATAAAAACCATTAAAATTGTGCCAAGCGCCGATTTTAAGTCTCCCCGATGGAGACGATGGTTTTGTCGCGTATTGTGACGCATCGCGTAGAGGGTTAGGATGCGTGTTGACGCAATATAATAAGGTTATAGCCTATACTTCCCGACAGTTAAAAGTACACGAGAAAAATTACACTACTCACGACTTAAAACTGGGAGCGGTTATCTTCGCACTTAAAATCTGGAGACATTATCTCTACGGTACGAAGTGCACCATCTTCACCGATCATAAAAGTTTGCAGCACATATTCGATCAAAAAGAACTGAATATGAGGCAACGAAGATGGGTCGAGTTGTTAAACGATTATGACTGTGACATCCGTTATCACCCCGGCAAGGCTAACGTCGTAACCGATGCCTTGAGTAGGAAAGATCGGGTTAAGCCATTGCGAGTGCGGGCGCTGAGGATGATAGTCAAGTCGAACCTTTCGGACCTGATTCGAGTCGTTCAACGTGAGGCGTTGAAAGAGAAACAATTGGAAAAGGAGGGACTTTACGGCAATGAGAAGAATTTCGAACAGCACGTGGACGAAATTCTCTATTTCAAAAATCGGGTTTGGATCCCGACCCCCCATGACCTTCGTGAATTAATCATGGACGAAGCGCAAAGATCGAAATATTCCATACATCCGGGATCAGATAAGATGTACAAGGATGTGAAGGAGTCCTATTGGTGGCCGAGTTTGGAGAAATATATGGTTACGTATGTTGGTGAATATGTAAGTTATGCAAGAGATAAGGCTGCACGCCGAAAACCCTAGGGAACGCCACAAAAACAAAAAATTCGCTAATGATAGTGGGAATAAATTACAATGGATTTCGGGACGAAAATTCCCAAGATATATCAAAGGCATGGTGTAAATTGGGTAATCGCGGATCGATTAACCAATCCTCGCATTTCATCCCAATCCATGACGATTACCACAACGAATTCTCGCCCAAATTCATGATGATGAAATGGTATCTCGTCGTGGAGTACCATTTTCAATTATCTCGGATCGAAATAGTCATCCTACTTCCATTATTGGAAGGTGGGGAAGGAAGCATCGAGAGCTGGAAGCTTT